>NW_025318667.1:15805000-16095000 GCF_018153725.1 Drosophila mojavensis
GCCAGACTTTAAAAGTTTGCAAAGTGTACTTAAAATTGAACTTGGGGATATAATGTCATCATATAAATTAGTGAATATATAATGTTTATATTATGGTTATCTGAAATTTGCATTATCATGAGCCAAACTTTGATTTTCTTTACGCACGTGCTCAATGCATGGCATGAGGGATGCGTGTGTGCATAAAGTCTAAAGTAATCATTGAGTAGTGCCCTGCGGCCAATGATGCGGCACTTTCGACTGAGTTACACACACACACACACAGAGAGAGAGGGAGAGAGAGAGAGAGACAGAGAGTGGAAGAAAGAGCGGCTGCTGTGTCTGTCTACGTGGCAAATGCTTTACACATAATACAAACTCAATTAATAAAGTTTACGACGGCAGCTAGCGGAAAAGTGCTTTGATGAGGCGTAAAAGCGCCTTAACCCTTACCCGGGCACCTTTTGATTGCAAATGGCATTTGTTGAGCGTGTAATCGCCGCCAGGGGGTGCCACAAATGGTCAGAGCTGGAAAAACTGCTTCTGATATTTGATTACCTTGCCCATTGATGAGCCACTCAGCCGGCAAAGCAGGCACTACAAACACACACACACACACATACACACACCAACACACATACACACACACGCAACGAAATTGCGTTAAAATTATGTAAATAACGACAGTTCAAGCTAAAGTTTTTTTCTGCTGTATGCCAGCTGAGGATCTGCTAACGAATCGCAGTTGACGTCGCCCTCGCCGTCGACGTTGTCGCTCTTTATGAAACAAAAGCAAATTCTGAAGAAAAAAAACAACAATACACGCACACACATATTTAGAAGAGAGAGAGAGAGAGAGAAAAAAGCGAAAACAACAATTCACTGATGATAATCTAAGGCAGGTAACGAGCCAGCCCAAGCTTCCGTCACGCACCCGAACGGAAGGACGGGCGGGGGTGTGGCTGGAGGGGGGGGGCAGCTACTGTTTCAGCCTGTTATCCACAATGAACGAGCGTTCGACCAGGCCAACCACCCAACCACCCACTCACCCGCCCACCCGTTGTGTTTTATGTTAATGAATTTATTTATTATTATTTCATTTTTTTTTCGTCGTTGTGCCGCTGTTGTTACATTTTTATGGCGCACGGCCTACACCACACCAAGGCGGCGCCACATTGGGACCAACTCCGGCTCCATTTGCTCCATCTTTGTATTATGTTGAAAATTAATTTTGTTGTAGCACCCGAATAAGACCAAAAATGTTTGCCATAAAAGCCAACATGCGGCAAACAATGCGCATACGCTATGTGAGCCGCCTTATCGGCCATGAAATACACACACTTACACTTACACACACACACACACACACACACACACACACACACACACACACACACTGGCAGAGACATTGACACAGTTGTACGTCTCAGGGCTGCGACATCATTTTCTCATTCAGTTTTAACTGTGTTTCAATCAACTTCAATTGGCCATTTTCATTGGGGCGCTGACTGGGTAGAAAGTTCACCACATTTCGACAACTGAAAAGCCACATTTGGAGCTCGCTCAAGTTTTGTCAATGAAGCCACAGCCCTGGGGCCGTAACTCTTTTAAAATTGCCGTTCTATTAAGAAGAAGCTAATCAAAAAAAAAAAAAAAAAAAAAAACAAGAGTAAGAAACAACAGCATTAACAAATGTCTCCCTTTGGACAACGCCTGGCTAATTACGTCTGCCACGCCCCCCTCCTCGATGTGCGCCTCCCCCTTGCCGCCCACATTAGCTAATTATTTAAAATGCTCACAGACATTAAAAAGCACTTTCGCGTAAAAACTGGAATGATAATCACGAACGATGCCTCTTTACCCACTCAGTCAACGGCAAATACCCCACTCCCCCTGCCCGCTCTGCCCCCTATCATATACTCCACAAATACAACCCAGCTCAACCACTCAACCACTCACCCACTCACCCACACACCCACACACACTCCACACTCAGCTGTTGTTATTGTTTGGGCGCTTGTTTAGCTCTTGTTGGTGCTTTTGTGGTACTTTTTTGATAATGACGCTGATTAGTCAGCGCTTACGAGGACTCTACAAGGTCTTCTTCTTATTTTCATTTCATTTTCGGCTTCACTATGCGCGACCCTGCTCAAGCCACACGCTTCTGCGGGCTCTGTTTCTTATCTATGATTGCACGGCTTGTCGCCTGTTAACGGAGCAGTGCCACAGTCTGTCCCATAGTCACGGCTAACAGCCAAAAGCCAACGGCTATCAAGCCAAGAGCTATCAAAAACTTTAAAACCCCCAGCCCGAAATGACGCAATCCAATTCTCTGGCTAACAACTATTACATAAGTATAAAAACTTTGCTGTATAGAACATAAAGAACATGAAGCGAACTGGACGGGACAAAGTTTGACTATTTTTCACAACTCTCATATACTCATATGCAAGTCTGACATTTTTGGATTTGTATAATGGAAATCGTTTATCAATTTATAGATTGTCAAAATATATTTTATGAAATGGGTCACATTCTATTATATATTGTATTTGTATATAGAAATATGTTGGATAGCTTCTATTATATATTGAGTACAGGCTAACAGTCTTGATACATTATACTTGATATATTTTTACTGTTATATGTTTCGTCACTTGATGGCATTTCTTGTTTCTGAAAAAGTTCAATATCATTTAATTTGTAATTTTCTAAAATGTTATATATAAAATTAAAGTCACCCAATATGAAATAAAAATTATAAAATATAAAACATTGAATATATAAAAAAAAAAAAAAAAAAAAAAAAAAAATTAATTATAAAATATTTAATATATAAGACAAAATAGAAAAGATAAAAAATATAAAATATAAATAAAAATAAAAATATATGATAAAGTATTAAATATAAAATATTATATATAAACAAATCTAGAGGGAAAATCTACTAGACGATATGTTAAACCCCTTTAGATTTACAAAATAATTTCAATTGCTATGGGGAATACAATTAGCTTATTTATGGTATACCTAAGGCGAAGCCGACTATCAAATTTGGCAACTCAAAACTCTAGAAATTTACGATCGATGTCTGAAGTCTACTATCGACGTTTATCGATTTCATGAAGAAAAGTTATCGATGAAGCATGAATAAAGTCTTCAAATTGCTGTAACTCTCCTAGAAAATAGATGAATTAAAATTTCTAAAATGACTCATTTGCTTTTCCTAATCAAGCATTTATATAACAGCAGTGGGTTATTTCTTTATTATCTCATCCAGGTCTCACATAGAGTAACTCCCATTACACTATTCCCACTGTCAGCCCTTTGCATATTTGCTGTCAATTAACCGAATCAGCTTTTTTGTTTGCATTCCGTATTATGCCCTATGTGTTTACAGGGAGTTATATGTAATACTAAATAGAAAAGATATAACCTAATGTTTATGTTTACTTAAAATTCAAAGGAATACAAAAAGTGAATGATAAATGGCTTTTTAATAATAGAACAGATTAAATATAATTTATATAAACAACACTTAGCACTGTTCAGATATTCAATGCCAACTCTATAAAATTAAATTACTATTTAAGTATTTTTTATTCTCAAGATTTGTTTACTCCCGTGTGGGTAGTATATGAGGTATTATGTTTTTGAGCTTGAACCGGGAACTCAAATATTTTGACTGGCATAGAACTTTGTAGAACTTCCATATTCAGGCCCTGATTCATTACAGAGATTACAGAGATCTTTGCATTATGTATAGGATTTATATGGGCTTGAGAGTACATAAAACTGATCCATCAAATTAAAATTTTTGTTTTCAGCTTCATCAATCGTATAGAAACATATAAGAAAGGGTATTAGATAGTGGGCCCTCTAAGTAATACTCAAAATTTCTTCATTCATTTGAAATTGATCATCCCCGCTTCGTTGACTGAGGACACGGACGGTTATTCAATAGTCGAATCTGTCATGTAAAACCAGGAATTTGTTCCTTAAAATTAAATTTATCAGTCGAAAAGATAGGGTATACATAGAATAATTGCTAATGCTCAAATTTATCTTCCCAGCTTCGTCAATTTAAGAGTAAGCGGGACGTTAAGAAAGAGTATTCAATAGTGGGATTGCTTAAGCATTCAGATCTTCATAGATTCGCCAAGATCTTAGCTGCTTTCAGCCCAAATTGAAGACACCAATAGCAGAGGGTATTCAATAGTCGTGCTTCTCGAGTTGAACCCAAAAATGGTTCATTAAATTAAAATTTATCTTCCCACCTAATCATCAGCGTTCGCAGCTGAACTTTTCGAACATTTCGATTGACAGCAATGGAATGCTTGGCTAAAAAATGTTTGTTTTGAGAACATCATGAAATACGATGGGGGCGGGGCGGGGGCGGCAGAACTTGCAACTGGCAACTGGGCTAGCGTTATATGTGCTCCATAAATTATGTGAACTCTTGACTATTTTTATGTCCGAGCATAAACATTTCCATCATTTCATTTCATTTTCATTTTCATTTTTCTGTTATTGTTTCTTTTTTTTTTTATTATTTATTTTTGTATTTTTCTCCTTTCAGAGCCAAGAAAAGCAAACAAAACAAAAACAAACTGAGAGGCAAACAATTGCGAGCCAATTTCAATTACCTAATTGCAGGTAAACTCAAATCAATCCTAAATCCAAATTTGATAAATTGTAAACAAGCAGAGAGATAGAGACAGCGAGTCAAAAAGAGAGAGAGAGAGAGAGGGAGATAGCTAAATGGTAATTAATAATGTTTTTTGTTATTTTCTTATATTTATTTTTATTTTTTTTATATTTTCTCTCTTTTTTAGGGGTTTCTCAAACATTTTAGTTAGTTAAGGCTGCTGTCCAGGCAGATAAATTGTTTATAAAAAGAAAACAAATTCGGCCCGATTTTAAGTACACATCGCAGTAACATTGCCTTGCTTAAGGTCAGAGCTGTCAGACCTATTTTAAGAAGTTGCTCGAGTTGCTTGTAGCCCCTTTTAAAACAAGGCTAAGCAGGGCGTAATGCCACTGTGCACAGTCCGCAGAGGGCGTGGCCGAGCCCATAAAAGTATGTATATTGATCTGTTTGCTCTTGTGCTTGAATCGATTCATCTCGAAATATGTAAGCGGTGCAGTACGGGCTTTAAAACATACGCAACTCGGGTTACTCTTGTCTACATTATCGATTTCTGTTCGATTTTAATCGATAACAAATTTCTTTTCTTAAGTGTACATCTTGTTCTGTTTAATTAATCATCTTCTTCAATTTATTTTCTGATGTAGCTGAAGTTCTTGTCCCAAAATCAAAAGAAACTTATTTTGCATAGGTTTTACTTGATATTTTATCAGTTCACTCCAAGTTTTTTTTTTTTTTACTTTTTTTTGGGAGTAGTATTTTTTCCTCATAATCTTGTTTCCTTCGTTTTCATTTCAGCTAAGAAAGAAGAAGCAGACTCGTCTAGCTTAAATCTCTTTCGCATCACAATTCCAGTATTCAATGAAGGTTGGAAAGTCTTTTTTGGCTTTTAATATTAATAGCCATAAATAATGTTGTATTATTATTATTATATTTTTTTTTTGCTAACTGATGATTTTTATATTTAAGAAATGTTATTTTCTAAAGCGTTGGCTAAGTTATAAAGTTTATTTATTTTCAATAAATTGTTTTATTTAACCTTAATTGTGAATACTGAATATTACGCTGTTTAAGAATATTTTCATTTGGGTAGGAAATGTGGTATTACTACTACTGTTTCTATCACGAATATTTTTAGTGATATTACTTCGACTGTTACCATATCTAGTGATACTATTTCTATTACTATTACTACTATTTTCATTATTATTACTCTTGCTGCTACTAATACTACTTTTTCTGCTACTTTTGCTATAATTCCTCCTACATATACTATTTCATCTGCTATTATAATTTATATTATTTTACCACTACTACTAATTCTATTACCTTACTACTAGGTAATAGATTTAGTAGTATAATATAAGTAATAGTAGTAATAGTAGCAGATGAAGTAGTATCTGTAGGCGTAATTATTGCAATGAAATATTAGTAGTAGTAGCTAAAAAATAGAGCTACTATAGTATTATTTCGTTACTTACTTCTCTAGATACTACATATTTCATTTGCTACCATTACCACTATTACTTCTACTACTACTACCAGCTTTACTTTACTACTACAATTTCTTCAGCTACTATTACTACTTCTACTACTACTGCTAATTCTATTACTACTACTATTTCTTCAACATACATTACTACTATTACATATACTACTACCTCTATTCTATTTATTAGTACAATTCTTTCTTCACCTACTATTACTACTATTACTTCTACTATACTTCTAATACCATTACTACTATTTTTTCCGCTACTATTACTATTATTATTTCCACTCCAACTGCTTATTCCATTAATACTACTATTTCTTCAGCTA
Organism: Drosophila mojavensis; assembly: GCF_018153725.1. NCBI lineage: Eukaryota > Metazoa > Arthropoda > Insecta > Diptera > Drosophilidae > Drosophila > Drosophila mojavensis. Next base: position 15,811,449 of record NW_025318667.1, read on the forward strand.
ATAATACTTTTACTACTACTAGTACTGACTAGCATTCTACCTACTATTTGTCATTATTTATACTACTGTTCATTACTATTATTACAACCATTTATAGCATTTACTACTACTGTTTATTATTATTCCTACTACTATTACTACAATTTACTACTATTATTACAGTTACTACAATAATCTAATATTTCTATTTATAATAGTGTAACCTAATCTAATATAGCTGACATATGTAGGTATTCCACATAAAAATGAACTCTTAGTATTTGTTTTTATACACCATTAACTAGACTTTTCGTACTGCCTTCCATTTATGTTTTCATTACCTAAAGTGAACTATGATATACATGAAATCCTTTTGAGATTTTGCATGCAGTATTTCGCTGATATATGCGTGCTGCGAAAGAAAGAGACAGAGAGAGAGAGAGAGGGAGGGAGGCAGAAGAATTGTGTACCATTGTCTTGTATTGCATTGTTGCTTACTTAGTTACTGGCACTTACTGTGTGTTTTCTGTTTTCTGTTTTTTATTTTTTTTTTCTGTCCGTCTTCGTCAAATTAACACCTAATGGCTGCTTGGGCCCGGGCGCCATAAAAACTGAAGCCGTGGCCACTGGGCAATTAACAAGCGTGGCAAAAACAACAAGCAACAACAACAAGAGAAGCAACAACAACAAAAAAAAAAAAAAATGAAAGCAAAAGAAAAGGAAAACACATCAGATATGTAAATGTAAACTTTTAACTGGGCAAACTCTCAATGATGGTCGTTGGCCCGGGGGCCAAGCACGTGGATATGGGCGTCGCGCATTCAATGCTGAACTGAACTGAACGGTACCCATGGCCCGTTATGTAGTGGTACGTTGTGTGCTGTAGCCGGTGGTTACGTCATTTAAAGACACGCAACTTGGCGAAAAGGCGAATGTTTTCATTACACTGCCTCTGACTCTGCCTCCGCCATCTCTGTCTGAGTGTGTGAGTGTGCGTGTGTCTGTCTGTGTATGTGAGTGTGTGCTACTGTTGTATTGTGTGTTGTTTGTTTGTTCAACTGTTTGACTGACAGCGGTGCGTACGTCAGACCCCAGCGTTTAACTGCTTGACGCACGGTGCCATTCATACGGAGAATGTGTGACATACGATTTTCTTCGTAATCATTTTCTTTTATAGAAATTTTTATTTTTATTATTTTTTTTTTTTTGAGCTGTTGCTTATCTTTTGTAGCGCCTGGCATTAGGCAATGGCTATTTTCATTTAATTTTTGGTCGCATTGCTGTTGCTGTTGCTGTTGTTGTTGCTGTTGTTGGTGATTTGGTTGGAAGTTCTTGTCCATGTTGCTGGTGCAGCTTTTAACACGCATACCAGCGCGCCTCTAACACGCACACCAGCACAGCACAGCTGCGCTCACCTCTCTGTCGCTGTGGGTGTGGTGAAAAGCTCGCCGCATTTGGTTGCCTGCTGCCTGCTGCTGCTGCTGCTGCTGCTGCCTGCGTTACGTTTACGTGTGGTGAGTTCGTTGCTAGTGTGCGTTATATAAGTCGGCTATGAACCGCAGCCCGCCGCTCCACACACATGCCGCACGCAACTTGAAGCAGCGCCAGGAGCCGTAGCAGCGGCCCCAAATTCACCACGGACCAAGTTGGCAGCACCGTGCAGCCCCATTCATGTATATATATATGTGTGTGTGTGTGTGTGTGTGTATAGTTCTTGTGCTTGCTGTTAATGCTCAACGCACACACTGACACACACACACACACACACACACACACACACACAAAGACGTGGAGAGACTGGGCATACGAGACACACGGCTCTCATCTGGCACACCATTAAATGTTTGTCGGTTGGTTCGTTCGCTCGTGGAACGTGGCAACGCTTTCAGTCGTTGATTTGACCGCCAAACAAACGCAACGCAACTCGAGTGCGCCAACACGTCGAACACGTACACAAACACCAAGAGCAGCAAGCGCAGTCAGCGCATCCAACAACAAACGCCATAAATATAATATTTCTAACAACAGTTTGTTCGCCTTGTTACCACTTTTTTTTTTTTTGTTGTTGTCGACAAATATATATATATATATTTTTTTAAAGTTAACAGTTTTTTGCACAATAAATGCCTTAACGAAAATATATATACAGATATATATATTTATTCAAATATTTAATATAAAATTTAAATAAAATTTTACAAAATAAACAAGCGAGAAATATCAACGACGTCAAGTATTGAAAGTAAGCAACAAAACAAAAGTGAAAATAAAAACAAAAAATAAATGAAATAACGGAAATTAAAAAACAACAACAAATGCCTAATGAAAGCATGCAGAACAAAAGCAACTATAGCAATAACAATAACAATAACAATAACAATGAGCAGCCAATCAGGCAATGATAAAGCACAGAGACAAAACAAAAAGGACCAAAACATCAAGTGTTTATATCACCTATATATATAGATATATATAAATGTGTTGCATACCTTTGTGCTGCAGGAAAGTCGCAAATATATATATATATATATAAATATGATTACATACATACATAATGTAGATATATTTATATATGTATTTGTATGTGCTTGGAATGTGGGGCTTGGCATTTGTAACGCTTACAAAACTTGACCCAAATTAACATTCTGCGGTCCAGCAGTTGCCGCTTTTCAAAGGCAGCTCGAATGGGCTGCAGGTGGAAGCTGCGATTTGACTTGCACACACACGCACACACATGCATAGACGGAGGGCACACACACACACGCACGCACACAGAGAGAGAGAGAGACAGACACAGACAGAAACACACACGCACACACACACATACAAGCAGACAACGTGCAAGGATTATGTAAACAAAAAAATAAGTTGATTCACTCCCACTAGCAGAGGCAGCAGCTGCGGTTGCTCCTCGCCCCGACCGTTCCGCCCGTTCCAGCTGCCCGCCCCGCTCTGCCCCGCCGTGCCCTGCCTCGCCTGTCACACTGTCAGTTTGTCATTTTGTAAGTCTTTCACTCTCGGATGGCATGCCCCCTTAACGCTGTGCCACCCGCACCCGCAATACACTGGCACCTCAATGGGTGCAATCACCCACACAAATGCCATGTAATCATAATAAATACAAGCCGAGGCTGAGAGAACCAGCAAGTGAGACAGAGACACAGACATACTGAGCGAAAGAGAGGGAGAGAGAGAGAGAGAGAGAGAGAGAGTAGGTAGCTACTACTGGCAGGGTATATTGGATGTCTGCTTTGTCCAAATGCAATCCGAAATCTGTCGCTGGCTTAGCTACACGAAGATTGCGTGCCGAGCCTCAATTGCCGCACATTCGACAGCTGAAACGTGACAACAACAACAACAACAACAACAACAACAACAGCAACTCACAGGAAGTGCCTTTTAATTTATAACAATTATTAAATAATTGATAATGCAACAAATCTCTTTACAACAAACGCGAGGCCATCGTCCGAGCAACGCCAAGTGTCAAGAATTTTGTCATTCCAATGTAATTTGTGGTGCTTCAGTGAATTAAAAAAAAAAATAGAAAAATTTTGTATGCTGACAATTTTGAAGTAACTGTAACTGACAATAATAGACTTCTAGGTATACCCAATAGATACGTTTAATTGGCAAAATTCTCAGAAAAGTTATTTTTGTTGCCGAATTTTCGTTCCTAAAGTGTTAAGTGTAAATGGGTTTTGTGAAAGGCTCTTTACACTTGAATTTCTTGAATACATTTTCACACTTTTCTTTTAATGCTATTTCATAAAGCGTTATGAGGGTCCAGGCTTTGTGTTTAATACGTTTGGAGCGCTCAATAAAAAGCTAGAAGCGTAAATGGGTTTTGTGAAAGTTCCCTTGAGAGACTCGATTTTTTGTTATCCAGTTTTCACTCGCCTCGCAAAGTGTTAATTCATTTTAAATACCCGCTCAAAAAAGGTGAAGAGTATATGGGACTTGTGCCTAATACTTTAGAATACTCCAGCACATTGCTTAAGATTATAGATGTGTTTTGAGCTTAATACTGCTAACAAAGCTTTAAGAGAAGGTTTTGTGAGTGGCTCCTCAAAAGTTAGAGATTCGACTTTTGGTATCCAGTTTGAATACTTCTAAATACCTTTTGAATACTTATTGACATTGAATATTTTACGCATATTCCTCAAGCGTATATTTGGGGCTTGTGCTCAGAGTATCTGGGTTCTGAGAAAGGTTCTTTTGTTTTGACTCAACTCACTACGTGTTCATATTTTTTAATACTCTCTGAATCCTTACTCATATATCTCATAAGTGTATTCGTCTTTGCGCCTAATGTTTTACCATGCATTACGAGCATATAGCATTTGTGGAATATCCATTGGTGGCAAAAGACTTGCATTTGGGTTATCTAGTTTACCTTTGAATACTTTTTGAATACCCATGCACATTCAATATTTTACAGAAAGTAAAGAGTATTTAGGTTTTGTGAAAGGTTCCTCTATGGTTAGAAACTCGTATTTCGGTTTGGACTCGTCTGACAAAGTGTTCATAGTTTTTGAATACCTTTGAATACTCACGCCCATTTCTTAAATGTATATCAAGGCTCTGTGCGCAGTGCCTTAGGGTCTTATAGATTTTGTGGATTTTCCATTCGTAGTTAGTGACTGGACTTTTTCGAATTTATGAACTACTCGTCTGACGAAATTACTTTTTGAGTGCTCCTTCACAAAACCTTGAACAGTTTCGAATACTTGTTTTAAATACTCGATAGAAAAACGAAGACAGGCAATATAGGTTTTACTCTGGTAAGGAAACAAAGATGATAGTATGTAGGTTTCGTGGTATATCCATCTGTAGCTGAAGCATTCAATGGCCACTTTCGACTTGCTGCCTTATCAAGTCTGAATACCCACTTTATACGTTTTTTACGCCGTGCCTTCCATGTCCCTCTCTACATGAATTCTTTTATATACTTCTAACTCAGCTACAGTTTAATACTTTTGGAATCCCCCACCATCTAGCCCGCATAGCTTTACAGCCTGCCAGCGCAAAGTTTGCTCTCATAAATTACGGTTGACCCAGCTCAGTAGTAGCATAATTTATCAGGTGGTGCGCCCGTCGAGGAGTGGCCAATCGAAAAATATCGATATTTGATTAAGTTCGGTTGTTAGTGGGAGTCGGGAAACTATAATTATGCTGTCCTGTGCGCTCGACTTCTAACATATTCTTGTTGCCCTACATAGGATATATGGATAATTTATTGATGTGCTTTATGCTTTACAACCCTGAGAGCTATGGATTTTTGTTAATAGATACATAGTCTATCTGGGGCTTGATGTGTTTAGATGCGAGTGAATAGATATGTCCTTATGTGAATTTGTATTTCTGGCATTCGACGAGGCATTAGCGTAGACAGCGGAGACCCTGAGGAGTGATTGAAACTTTCAATTCTTCATTGCCTTTAATGAGATAATAAGCTGACTTCAATTGGCCAGTATATGAGTAAAGCAAAAGAATATTAAATAATTAATATAAAATATTTATATTCTTGCTTTTTAACTTCTTTCATTCTGAAATATCTATATATTTATACTCCTTCACAAAAATAAAATGAGTATATTGAAATTAGCCTAGAGACTTGAAATTTGGATAATGGCGAAACGAAAACCGTATTGCACATTCAGCCATAGCAAAGATTTTACTACACTTTCTACACTTGTCAATACATATGTATTCAGATAGGATAATTTTGCTACAAAATTCACCTCTAAATAGGGGGTTTAGCTCTTAACTAATTCTACTAAATGTCTTGTAAAAATATAAAATTTGTGTACAGATTTTTCACTTCATAACAACTACAAAAAAAAAAAAAAAAAAACCCAAAATTTTATTTTTTCCAATACAACAATTAAAAATTAAGAAAAATCAATGAGTTGACTTTTTCCACTGAGAATATTTCAACAGCAATTTACAGTTCGCACAGCTTATTAAAAAAACAAGTAAGAACGTTGCAGTCGGGCGTTACCGACTGCGGAATACTCATTCACATCCCATCAACAATTTAGTAGTTAAGTTTCGCTCTAATACTGTAGAATATACAGGTTTTTCCGATTTGCCACGCCCCAACTGGGCGTAGACACCTCATTTTTGGTCAGTTTTTAGAAAGAGATAACGGTACCCTAACTGAAAAGTTTGAATGCTTACCCTCAAAAAATGTGAAAATTACAGGGTATTTTTCGATATGCCACGCCCCTAAGGAGGCGTAAAAATTATTTTTGGGGAATCGATAGAGGATGCTACCAGTAACTCAACTATCCAAATTTGAAGCTTCTAGCTATTATACTTTAGGAGATATAAACTTTTGCGGTTTGCCACGCCCCCTGTGGGCGGACATATATCCGACAAAACTTTTTGGTCTTGGGTGATCAGTCCGAGTATATATACAAAATTTGAGGTCTCTGCCATCAATAGTGTCCAAAATATAGGAGAATTTAAAAAATCACTATATCTTCAGGTCCGATTTGCCACGCCCCCATTGGGCGTAGACTTATAATTTATCTTCAGACTTTATAGAATCATACCATTAGCTGACGTGCAAAATTTCAGCACTTTAGGTTTACAACTTTAGGAGATACAGTTTTATCCTATTTGCCACGCCCCCAATGGGCGTAGATATATCCGCCATAGCTCGTGATCTTGGGTGGTCAACGCGGACCTACATACCAAATTTCAGCTTTCTAGCTCTTTAACTAACATGATTTCTGGTATATCGGAAAATGCATTTTCCGATTTGCCACGCCCCTAGTGGGCGGATCGGGAAAATTTTAACACTTTATAAATCGGAGATATACACGAGTATGTGTTCAAAATTTCAAGTCTCTAGCTTCAATAGCGCCGAAATAGATTGCGTTCATACGGACAGACGGACAGACGGACAGACGGACGGACGGACAGACGGACAGACGGACGGACAGCAAGACGGACATTGCACAAAACCAATATACTGATTCACTTTCGTGAATGAGTATAAAAACGCTTTCACATAGAACTTTATTCTACTATGACTTCGTATTTCTATACCTCGAACCACTCTACTTTATTCTGCTTTAACAGTAGTTATCCTAAGCGCTGCATCGATCTGCTATTTCAACAGTTAATTTTTGTTTTGTTTATACACACGCATACACTCTCAGATAGCCACATATAAGCATAGTACGCACTTTATGCAACAGCTGCGTTTCTTCCCATAGAGTCAGTCTATATATGAAATTAGTTATTTATTAACTTGGTTTGTAGATATTCGATCTTTGTGATAAATATATGATATATATATACATATAGTATAGTACCCAGGCCCAGGAAAATACCATTTGAAAAAAGGGGAAGCTAGTATATGATTATTGAGTACTCTCACATGAAAAATTTCTTGAATGTTTGCTTTATTATCGATTTGTTAAGAATAATATTGTCTACTTTATATAGAAACTTAGTGTGGTGTGTGTATAACAAATTCGAAATATCCTAAGTTAAAGGGAACACAGTTTACTTTAAATCAATATTTAAGCTAAGCTTTAGGCTTCAAATAAAGGGATCGATTGTTATCGATAATGAGGAAAGGGAACATGCTATTGATGCTTTTAGTATGTATATATGTGTAGCAGAAATATAGGTATACTTATCTATTTTTATATGTATATACATATATGCAGTATCACAAATTGACGTGGTAAAGTAAGAGTGAGCTGCACAACAACATATCGTCTTATTATTAGAGTAGTGTTGGAGGAGAGAGAGACAGAAATATAGCTGCTGGTGAGCGTAGCCCCGGATGATGCTGATAGAGAATGAGATGGCATGCACGTCTTCTGTCGAGCTGGCATTTTCAAATTCTATCGATTGAATATTTATTGATAGATCGATTTTTATCGAAGTTAAAAAAAAGGAAATATAAAGTTCTTTATGGAAAATAATTTCAGTGTAGACTTATTACAACAATAAAAAAAATTTTTTTTATTAAATTTTTTTTCAGTTGTTGTCCTAACTCTATCGCGCATTTTTTAATATACCTTAACTATTATAGTGGTTAAGTATCACAGAAATTAGAAGAAGTTCGTAACAGAAAATATGTTTTAAATTTTACGTCTTTAGCTTTCACTCGAGCCAAAAAAATGGATTTGACTAGTTAAATTTAGTTCGTTAACCTAATCAATTATATCCTTAGTTAATTTAAATAAGTCAGTAAGCAAATAAGTCTTGAATAAACGAAATAAACACGCTCCTTGCTTGATGCGATTTGTTCAACATGAAATATATATGCATGCATACATATATTTATAATATATTTATATATGGAAATAATATATATTATATGGCCATGGCTTACGACAGTGTCAACGCGTTTTCCTTGCTCAAATTTTTATGTAGAGCATAAAAAATGAATGCGGCAAGCACTTAAATACTCATATTCGCATTCGCATTCGCATTCATTTGAAAATTTATGATGACTGACTGACTGTCATTCGAGTGCTGCACAAATATAATTCACAATCCATTTAATTCGAATAGCTCGTCCAGATTATGGCGATGGCTGCCAACGCCATCAAAGTTGACAAAGTTGCCAAAGCCCATAGTTTTGCTGGCGTGTGTAAACAGAACGAAGCATAGGAGCAACAGGAAAATACCAAAAGAAAAAAACGTTGCATACGTTCAGGCGTTTCGTTTTTATTTAGGCACAGCCGAAAGCAAAGTAAAAGATGAACATACAAATGCAGCAATAAAATTGCAACAGCATGAGAAATAAATGCTGCAGCAATATACACACACACACACACACACACACACACACACACATACAGACAGACATATATAGACACATACATAGCTAGGGCGACATTCATTCAGATAAAAAGCGTCGACTTACACCTACAAGTCAGCAAAAGCCACCGAATTTGGGTAGGTGGGCGTGCCAATGGCAAAGGCGCCTGTGTGCTTGTGCGTGTGTATGCATGCATGTGTATGCGTGAGCTACCTGCATCTCTGTCTGGCACTGCATTAGCAGCCAGCTGTGAACGAAATAAACGTACAAATATTTTTAGTGTGAACAATTCTGCAAAGCGAAATACTGAGAAAGCTTTTCGCAAGGCATTACACACGAATGCACAAATACACACACACACACACAGGCAAAGGCAGCTGACAAGATAACGCACACACACACACACACTCGCTCAGTTATGCACGCTTATGCACATGCAGAGAATGAGTCGTGGTTAGTTAGAAAATGCCAATAGTATATGCAGTAAAAAACAAGGGAAAAGAAAAACAAACAAGAGGCGCTGTGTATGTGTGTGTGTGTGTTTACAAGTCAGGTGTTATCGCTATTGTGTATGTGTGTGTGTGTGTGTGTTTCTGTCAATTTCGTAAACAAACGAGGACAAAAACGACTTTTAAAATAATAGCCAAGGCAAACAACTGCCATGCCATTGATCGAATAATATTTAATGTCTTTGTTTTCCATAACACAGCCAGCAAAAGTTTAGCCTGATAATATCTGCAAGCAAAAGAATACAAAAACAGAAAAGAAATCGCAAATAGTTGAAAAGTATTTTCATGTACAAAAATTGCCAAGTGCAACTATTTAGTTACTTTTAACGAGGCGATAACGCCGGACTATGCGGCCGAATGGCCTGAACCCATTGCAAATAAGCAGGGTGCAGGGTATACTGGTTTTCTGTAACAGGCTGAAGGAGGCATGACAGAGAGCATAAAGTATATGTCTTACGATATTCGACTGCCTGTTCGGTAGTCTTTCTATCTATAGGACTCAGAATCTTTAAGAGAGCACGTGCAGATCAAGTTTATTTAAATAATTGATAACTATTCTGAGTTATGGACTTTTTTTTCTTTACTTATTCACTTATACAATTTACAGATTTTTTACTTTTTTAATACATTTTCGAATTTCTAGTACAATTGAAAATATAGCCAATATTTGACAGAGCTTCCGGCTAAACTATATTTACAAATACTCTATAGAATACGTAGATTAAATACAGGCAAATTCATTAAAATCCGTGAAGTAAGGCAGAAGTTATAAAAGAAAACGCTTGACTAAGTGCTCGAACTTTCTCCATATAATCATACATATACACACACAAGTGCATGCTTGTCTCATCTAAAAATCGCAATTGAATTGTGCTTAACCTATCACCTGTTACTTTAGCCTGCATTTACCAGCTGGTGTTCGAGCAGTGAAGTGACGGTGTTGGTAGAGGCGGTGAGCGTCACTAAAACGTCTTAAGTTTACTTAAAGATTTTATTGGTCTTATAAAATGCGATGTATTTAGATTTTGTAAGCTTATGCCACATAAAACTAGAAATAATTCCTACTAAGGGTAGCATAGCACTTAACTGATAAAATATAAACATATTTATAAGAAAAAAGCTAAACTAGATTCATGTTAACTAGCACATTAAAAACGCAGATCAGACCCTACTCTGATTTCTGGGTATTTTCTAGTCGGCTATTTTTTCTCGACTAGAACTTTTTACTTGGTTTCCTTCTTATTTTTCATTTTTTCAGTCGAAAATTTGTATATAATTAGCTCAGGGTATTTCCTTAGTGCTCTTACGCAAGCAGAAATTAAGTTAATCTATATTTTTAAGGCTAGGGAACGAAAGCGCAAACAGCATTTGCAGCTTTGGAGAGGCAAGAGTTTGCAGCGATATTGCAGACAAAGTTTATGGGAATAGTTGATGGATATTTGATAGATTTTAGTTCAGGAGGTTGTTGCCTGGCTATCTTTATATATACATATATGTATACAGATATATGTGCAATTGGAAACCAAACGGAATTTTAATATTCTGTGTGGATTTTGCCCCTGAAGATTCGGCTAAGCAGCATGCATGAACTACTTGGGATGCTTAAAAAGAGAAAAAGCGTTGCCTACTTTTGTGGGCGGGCTGAGTATGTGGCTTTGATTTTGGCTGTTGGCCCGCACTTGACACTTTTTGCTGCGGCTTAACGGCCGCCTCACATGCCAGCAGCTCGGCTAGAGCACCGCCAGCTACTAGTTGTTATTGTTATTGCTGTTGCTGTTGCTGTGCGTCTGCGTCTGAAATTAACAGCATTTATTTCATTGCATTTTTATGCGCCTCATTGCGAGCGACATTGTCAGAGCCGTCGCCGTCGCCGTCGCCGTCGCCGTCGTCGTCGTCGTCGTCGTCATTGTCGTCACTCGTGTCTGTCTGCCTGGGCAAACAAAGGCAACTTATTTTTATGCTATGCGCGTCAGTGGCAGCAGGCAATACAAATAGAGCGAGAGAGTGAGAGGGAGAGGGAGGCTGGGAGCAAGGGACAACATTCAACACCACCCTTGGCCACTCTTTACCCACATATGCAGGGTTAAGTTTCTTTTTTATGCGCTTTTGTTAGCATCAGCGCCCCGTTCTGGCCATTTTTTAGTTGTTGTTGCTGTTGCTGTTGCTGTTGCTGTCACTGTTGCTGTTGCCATTGGCAACTGTCATGAAAAGTTCGAGTCTAGAGTTGACCTGAAATGTGAAATGTGTGCGCTGTATTTGGCGTGTGTTCTGTTCTATTATGTTTTTGTGTACGTCTTCATTATTCCGTTTTTTTTTTTTTTTTTTTTTTTGTGTGTGCATGACACGCCTCGTCTCTCCCAAATTGAACATCCAGGCAACGGCCAGGGTCTCGCCCACAATCCAACTGCTATCGTCTCTTTGTCCGAGTCATCAAAATGTCTACTGTCAGCTTTGTGTTGGATTTCATGCAAATTGCACAACATCTACGCCGCACAGCCATAACAAATGAATTGTCAACAGGATAAACCGTAATCCATTATGCCAAACGGTTGCATCTAGCAGCAGATCAATCTACTAAATCCCGTCAATCGAGCTAACGTTTCGTGCATTTCGCATTTGTAGCCATAAATGAAAATACTATATATAAATATATATCATTCATCAGGCATACGTAAGAGGATAGAGGTAGTTAGAGAGAGAGAGAGAGAGAGAGAGAGAGAGAGACAAGGAGGGTGATAGTGAGAGTGAGGGAATATGAGAGAGCAGATAGAGGAAAGAAAAGAGAAAGAATAGGGAAAGGGCAGAAAGATAGACAAGAGAGAGACAGAAGAGTGAGAAAGAGTAGAGCAGTGGGAAAAGAAAGATTGAGAGAAAATGATATGTAGAACGAGATAAAAGATTGATAATAAGAGTGATTCCAAGAAATAGAGAGAAAGAGAGAGAGAGCGAGAGATAGAGAGAGATAGGAGAGAGAGGAAAAGAGAAGGACAGAAAAATATTTAGGAAAGACATTGGAGGAAGAATGATAGAGAGAGAATGTGGGAGAATAGGTGGAAGCGAGAGAAGAAAGAGAGACAGACTGAGAGAGAGAGAGACAGAGAGAGAGAGAGAGAGAGCGAGGACGAATAAAGAGAGACAGGCTCAGATAGAGAGAGAGAGAGAGAGAGAGAGTAAGTAATCGAAATCGTGGGCTAGCGTCGAAGATAGAGAGAGATAGTGAGGGAGGGAGAGAGAACGTAAAGAAAGAGAGACAATAGAGAAAGGAGAGCGTCAATAAGATGAAGATTGAGAAAATAAAAAATCGAGGTGAGAGACAGCAATATGGAAAAAAGTACAGAAATATATACAAGGTTCCATTAAAATTTGTGATACAAAACAGTTATAAAGATACTAAGTGAGGGAGGGAGAGAAAAAATGAGCAGACAGAAAGCAACAGAGAAAGAAAGTGCGAGAGTCATATGTCAGTTATAGTTTTTTTGTAAAAATTTGTATATTTAATTAACAAATTTACGTGTACCGTTAGAGGCAGGTCAGTCTTTCAAAATCTATCCGTTTATTACAAGGTCTTTTCCATATTTGGGATAATAGGATCATTGCATCGTGGTTAATCTGAAATCTGCTTTTCCCGGAATAGAGCTATTTACGTACAAACAATATTTAAAGGCCCAACTTAATTAACTATGTTTATATTAAGCAAATTCTTTGCTTATATTTAGATAATCGATTAAATTTATAGTACATGTATTAGAGACGTGCGTTTGAGGGCCGAGGGCAGCTAAAGCGCGCAGTTGCCAGCTTATCAATATAGTCGTGGCTTATCTTCTAATCTGAACACCTGACTATCGGCACACGGAACACATGACAAGCGGACCAAGCACAATATAGCACAAATTAGAACACGAAAAAAAATAAAAGAAAAAGAACAAAAAAAAAAAAGAAAACGGAAAACAAAATCATTTCAAGTCGAATCAATAGTGTTTGTGTGAAATGGTGCAATTCCGCTGTAATGCTTGTTATAGTTATAGTTGCTTGTGTGTGTGCGTCTATGTGTGTGCCTTTTTTTTTTTATCTAGCGAAATATTATAGAGCATATTAAAAAACTTTAGGAAAAGTTAAAAAAACGAAGAAGAAACAAGTTGTGAAACTTAAAAGTTCGGCACTAAAAAGCAATAGTAGTCAAGTGCTGCCAAAAGGTGAAGCCTCAGCAGTAACAGCGCCGTCAGTTAAAGAGCAACAACAACAACAACAACAACAACAACAGCAGCAGCAGCAACCAGAACCGGAAAGAGCAGCTGTAAGAGGAAAAACAACAACGACAACATGGGAAAAAAGAGCTCGAAATTGAAACAGGATACCATCGATCGTTTAACAACTGACACATACTGTAAGTAGATAACCATCAGCAATATACGATGATAATCTTATTTGGTACTTGGCATAGTTATTTGATTGCGTTTTTCATTGCGATTACCACAACCATTCAGAAACAAATTAGAGCGCTGCAGTCGGGTGTTGCCGACTGTGGAATACTCATTCAAATCTAGTTTACGACTTGTCACGCCAACAATGAGCTTAGATTTATCCACGATATCTTATTTTATTTATTTATTTATTTATATGGGACACTTTATTTTTCATCAATTTACTGCATACAAAAGTGTTGTCTTTAACATATTTTTTTATTTTTATTTAAGAGAACATGACACATTGTCCTTTTCTACTTAAATATAAATATATATTTTTATAATATGGAAATTGATTCTTTAGAGTTTAACATACATATGGGGAAAAATTGATATAAAAACCCCATAAAAATAACTTTACTTGACTTAAAACTAGAACTTAAGTTAAACTTATTTCTACTATGTATGTAAGATAATATTATTAATGTGTGGGTAAATGGAACCTGAACATCTATTTATGAAGTTAGAATGCAGCTTCTCTATTCTACTTGATGCTAATTCTACCTTTGCTTTCAAATGTAACTCCGTAGTGGAGTAATACCACGGTAGGTTATAAATCATTTTTAGTATTTTATTTTGTAAAGTCTGAATTTGATTTATATGTACATTGGCAATATCAGCCCATACCGGAGCCCCATAAAATATTAATCCACTATATCTTATAGATTTTGGCCCGAACTCAAAAGCCACGCCCCTAGTGGGCGGATTGAAAAAATCTTGACATTTTCTAATTCGACGATATATACGAGATTTCACGTCTCATCTATTCATAAGAACAGCCTGACAGACAGACATGGCACAAAACCAATATACTCAATTCACTTTCCCGAATGAGTATTATAAATAATTTCAGCAATACGCAAATCTTTTGTCACTTCAAAGACGCTGAACCATTTAGTTAAAGCCTCTAGGCTTGAGTGAGCCTCGCGTAGAGAGATAGAGAAAGCGAAAGAGAGGAGAGGGAGAGTGTGGCAGAGCGGAGCGTCATTAATATTTAATAAGCTTAAGCTGTCTAAGCAATTACTTATCTCTCATTTAACTCAGTCCAAAGTCCACAATAATGCGCACAGTTGCGCTCTGTCCACTTGTCATTCCCCACTCTAACTCAACTTCATCAAATTTGCTGCAACTTTCACGAATATCTAAACAGCTGTCAAAGAGCATAATGCCAATTCAGCTCAACTAATTATGTTAATGAGCAATGTTGTTGTCCCGCTCTTATGCTCTCTCGCTGTCTCTGTCTCTTTCTAAATTCTTCTGTCACTGTTGAGCTCTACATGTGGCAGGCTTCTAGTGGAATTCGGGACTCGTTTAAAAAAAACATAAAAATCGGTTGGGAATATAAATATTATTATTATTTAAATTTCCACAGATAATTTCGTATAGTTTTTTTTTAATAGATGCCAACTTTTTAAAATCAAAACTAATTTAAAATTTAAATAAAAAAAAGTAATATTAATAAAAAAATTAATTTAAAAAATAAATTCATTTAAATATTTTAAAATAAATCAAAAAATTAAAGTATTGAATTTGTGAGCATTGAATTTCGAATTCTTACAAATGATTTGTTAAATAGAATATTTACATTTTATGAAAAATTTAAAGCATATAAATTTAATAGATTTATTTATATTCTTTCTATTTTACAATATAATTAAAAAAAAATATATTAAATATGAATAAAATATTAAATAAAAACAATTTTATTTTTAAATATTTAAAATTTTTAAAATTATTTTATTGCTTTCATTTTTTTAATTTTAAATTTTCTTTTTGTATAGCTGTGTGTTTTTTTTCTTTATAATTTACGATGGTTTGTTTTTAATTTTCTTGGCAGCTTTTAAATATTTAGTTAATTCTGTGTTAAATTTTATTTATTATTTATTTATTTTTTATTTATTCCATTTGTTGAATTTATTAATTCTAAAACTAAACTAAACTAAAAAAAAAAAAAAAAAAAAAAAAAAAGGACTTTAAATATTTTTTGTGGGACTAAAATCATTTTTTTTTGTTTTTGATTTTAAGCATGAATATTGAAAATTGCTTTATGAATTTTTTATTTTATTTTTTATTGTATGTAACAGGCAGAAGGACGCGTGGCAGAGCTCATCAAGTATTTAAATTTTTGTTTTTTTTTTTTGTTTAAATTTTCTTGTTATTTAAAAAGTTTTAGAATAAATATATATACATGTATTAAAATTATGTTGTATAGAAATAATACCATAGCAGAAATATAGTTTCGTTTAAGAGCACATTACAGCTATTTGCAATATGTCCGTACTGCTCTAATTACACAGAGCTTTGGACCACTAAGCTGAAGCACCTTCAGCAGGCATTGCTGGTTCTTTGTAGTCGGGCAGCTTTTGTTTTGTTGTTTCTCTATCATTATTTTAATTAGATTCTGCTGGTCATATTTTGCTGTTGAGTATTTTTGTAATTCTCTTTTTCTCGTTTTCTTCAGCTGGTTTATTCGTGCTCTTTGCGGGCTGCTTAAAAATGCAAGTCACCCGGTTTGGGCCTACAAACTTTGTTGACTAATTGCTTTTTAAAGTATTTTCGCATTTTGTGCTCCGCTGCTGCCGTTTTTGCGGTCGAGGGGCTGGCCGGGGCAGGGCAGGGCAGGGCGGTGCGGTGCGGTGCGGCAGTCGGGTGGTGGGAATATAAATAATTACGTAGCTGAAGGGCATTCGGTGCACCTGGCGGGCGCCCTCGAAAGTGTTGACAGATTGCTGCCAAGTTGCCAGTTCTTAATGTCCTGGTCCAAGCAATTTGTCTTGCGCCTCCTGGGCGGTGCTCGACAAGAATCAGCATCAGCATCAGCATCAGCCACTCCCATTCCCCTCCGCACTGTTGGAGAAAACATTTTGATGAAATTTATTTTACGCTTTGCTATGCAATTCAATAAGCTGTCCGTTGCTCTGTTTAGGAAAGTTTCAAGTGAAGCCGCATGATTCGGGCCAGAGCCTTAGTTAGCTCAAATGCAATTAACTGTAAATTTCATACATATGCATATACATATATATATATATATTTATTTCAGATATTTCAGTCCTCAGCTGGCATTTGAAACACTTGGAACTGCTGTCTGCAGCTGATAGCAGCAGCCACAACGAATTCGACTTTTATTTATTCGCCAAACAAATAAACTGGAATTCAATTTATGAGCGGATACAACGGGTCGTATGAGCAATATGCTAAATTTGTTGCCCCCGCTCAGCACCTGGGCTCCGGCTCAACGGCTCTGATGCTGTTCATTGAGCTGCTGGGCTGGGCAATCAATTGGGGAATTACATTAAAGAAAATTCGTTGTCTGTGTGTGTCTCTCTCTCTCTCTCTCTCTCTCTCTGTGTGTAGTCACATAAAGATTTATGTGCATTTCTGTGGGTTTTGCACCCACTGTGCAGCGCACGGCGTACGAATGAATAAATAAATAGCTAGAAATTTGATTAGTTTCGGATGGGTTTCGAAAATCGAAATGACCGTAGCAATAAAGTGCAAATCCCAAAACTGTGTCTCTGTATAAAATAGATACAAATTACGGTAGGCTCTAGGCCGGGCAGGGCCACGGCTACGGCTATGGGCCACACCCAGGGTCAGGGCCAGAGTCAGGAAAGGGCTAGGATAGCTCAACAATTGAATAGGCGAACGGGAGCTCATCGTTGGGGGTCATCTATGGCCGCAATTTACTATAAATAAATGGGCTAACGAATGTGGACTGTGTGTGTTAAAGTTACAGTTATAGTGTATGTGTATGTGTGTGTGTGTGTTTGTGTGTGTTTGTCATGGTCCACAGGTGTTTGCCTTAGGCCATGTTATACAGGCTGGCGAATTAGTACATTTAATTGATTTTAAAATTGTTGAGCAAATAAACTGACTGACTAAGAGAGAGAGAGAATGAATGCAGAGACCTACAGGCAGCGAGTGAGCTAGAGAGAGAGAGCGATAGGCCGTGTATGACTGCGACAACAACAGCTATTGGCCATAAGACAACAACATGGTCATTAGTTCGACGTCAACATTCGGCATTAGCCATATGATTGCCAATGCCAAATTGGCTTCAGCTCAAATCTCAATTGGGCTCCGTTGCACACCTGTGCAGCTGTCATTTCATAGCTTCAATTGCTGTCTCTTTCACGCATCTTTGCTTAATAAATACTCTGATGCACTCGAGTCGACTTCAGTTGCAATTCTGTTTGTCTGTAGCTTACGCATGACTTAAAGTGTTTACTCAACCGTTTGGGTTTTTTGTGCGCCATGCCCATTGATAGTGGAAGCTCGGGGTATATTGAGTTTGTGAAAATGTATGTAACAGGCAGAGGAAAGCAGGGTTGGTGCTATTATGTGTGTTTATTCTTGATCAGGACTACGTGCTGAGGCGGTGTAGTTACGTCTGTGTGCAAGTTTGCCCGTCTCTTCGTTCACTTGTCCGTACGTCAATGTGAACGCTCGTCCGTCCGTCTGTTCTTTTGCCTGTCCATCCGCCTGTTCGTCTGATCATCCGTCCGTCTGTTCTTTTGTCCGTCCGTCCGTCTCTTCGTACATTTGTCCGTCAGTCTGTTCGTTTGCTTATCTGTCCCTCTCTTCTTTTGCCTGTTGGTCCGTCTGTTCGTCTGCTCGTCCGTCCGTCTGTTATTTTTTCAGTCCGTCTGATCGTCCGTCCGTCTATTATTTTTCCCGCCCGTCCCTCTGTTTGTACGCTCGTCCGTCCGTCTGTTCCTTTAGCCGTCGTTCCGTCTGTTCTTCTGCCCGTCCGTCCGTCTCTTTCTTACGTTAGTTCTTTTACCCGTTCTCACTCCTAACTTCTGGTCTATCCGTCCGTCAGTTTCATCATTCGTTACATACTACCATACGGAGTATGAGCTTACCTTTTTGTTTCGTAACTCATCCCGGTAAGAAGCTATAGCTAAAAATCCATAATTTCAGTTCATATTAAGCGCAATTTAAATTTATTTAATAAACTGTTTTTGACTTTGTTAAACTCATTTGGTTGATGATGAAGATGAAAAGTTGAAAAGGTATCTAATAATTTAGTTCCCTTAGTAAAGCCGTAGTAACGATGGTGCAGTAAACAGAGAAACTGCCTATGTATATACGTGTGTGCGCATGAGTCATTTGTAGTAAATATTATAAAAGAACCTTACGAATGATTGCAATATCAACTCTTCGCGTAGTTCAGGGTATCTCTTAGGCGTGCACTCCCATTCAGAGCACTCTTGTTCGTTTCATTTTCATTTTCCGCCTGCCAATATTGTGTAACGACATACACAAGTAAAATAAAATTGCGAAAACAAAAATGGGAATCGAATGGGAATAAAGGAAAAAAAAAGCGTATCGGAAATGCTGCGAGTCTTCGCACAGACAAAATGCAATTAAAATCGCGCTGTAAACACACATATTGATGGCAGCGATTACACAAATATTTCATGTAGCCGTAGCCATAGCCGTAGCCGTAGCCGTAGCCATAGCCATAGCCGTAGCCGTAGCCATAGCCGTAACTCATACATCCGTGCAACGGCTACATGATACATTCCCAGGAGTGCAGCTGCAGTGTATGTGGGTGTATGTGGGTGTGAGTGTGTGTGTGGAGCATGGAGCATGGCAATCAGAAATGCGGCTCCACAGCTCGCTGCTGTGCATGGGGCGCGGTTCCATCTGAATGCCAGCGACAATTGCAATGGAATTTCCAATGCCCCATCAAGTGTGCAACATGCGGCTGTTTGGGTGTTGGCGTTGTACGGTTCGGTTTGGTTCTATTCTGTTCGGTACGGGCAACGGCATATGCTAATGCAAAATGCAAAATGCAAAATGCAAACTGCAAACTGCAAACTGCAGGCCTGCAGCTAGTCAGACAATCCAGTTATTTCAATTATGCCACAAAATGTTGTTTCATCGCTGTAAATAAAATCCAAAAACTATATCTATCAGTCAGAATGTAGATAGCCTCGATTGCCGACTTTAGTTGGATTTTGTAAAAAAATACCGAAAATACAGAGAAAAGGTTACTCAAAATTTTTCACTTGACTGAAAAGTTCATCAAATCCAAATTGTCTAACCATTTTTTTTAATAAATTTTCTTCAGTGTTGAATTTACAAGTTTTAAATTTTACACAGTTTTTTATTCGATTATTACTCTGTACTTTTGTAAATTGAGCAATTTTTTAGTATTTTTATTTTTTTTTGATGAAATAACGAAGTTTTCTTCTCATTTTCTATGCCAAATTTGCATATAATTTGTATAAAGGAAGGAAATATAAAATAATATATAAACATCAAATATAATATTATATGACTTATCTTAGATATCATGAATCTATGTATATGAAACATTTGGACATCCTAGCTCTAAGGCTGATCGAGATATAATTAAGATGGATGATAAATCAACTCAGCTCTCGCTTATCAAGAATATATAGACATTATGGGGTCTGTCACGCCCTTACTTTGTATGTTGTAGAATTTTAACTATTAACTCTATTTAACTCATTATACCCTGAAATAAAAATACCTATAGATATATACATATATCTTAAGTATTTTAAGCTCCAAAGCAAATCTAATGAATCGAATTAAAATTCAATTTAAACGGACAAGCCACCTTCAGCTGATGTGTCAGCATTACTGACTGGCCTAGAAGAGACTCAGGTCTAGTTAAAAGCCTGATCATATCTATAGAATTCAAGCAATTAGCACTAAATCAGTCGTAACTGTATGATCAATCGAACTGCACTTGCCAGCTGACTCCGCTGGATAGCTGGCCACAAAGCACTCAGCAAAGCAAATGTATTCAGTACATTCACCAAGTCGATTCATTTAATTTCTCATGGCAAAGCAGTTTAGTATCAATCGTACATATGTCGGGGGTGGGAGGGACTCTGCTGTAGGCATTTCAGACTCAATTTGGCATTCTATTATTGAATCATCACTTTGCGAGCCGAACGTGGCATTGCATTAGACAATGGGTTCAGCCGGCATGTAAAAAAGCAGAAGGGACAAACAAAACGTGACAGAGATGCGAAGAGCCGCATAAAAAGAGAGAAAAAGATAAGTCGATGGAATTTCCTTTGCATATTTGCAAGTTCTGCGTTTGGCTTCCTTTTTTTCGTTTGGTCGAATTTCTCAGCCCATCATCCTTGGTCCTTGCACGCATTTTACCATTCGTCCTTGTGAATCTTTCAATATACAATATATACTCTAATCTACAATCTATACTCTCTTCCCGCTAGCCATTAATGGTCAAGATTTTCTATATAGTCAGTCTTATTATTATTAGTATTAAATCTTTGTCCTATAGTTTTTCGTTTTATTCTTTATAAAATCAAATAAAACAGAACTTTGTATCATTATCGCAAATATTTTAAAATTATTTCGAAAAAAAAAAAAAAAAAAATTAATTTGTGCATATCTCACTCCATTTGGCAACCAGGGCTACCCAGATTTTTAATGGTATGCCAACAAATTGATCTTCTTTGAGACACAAATTATTATAGCTATATAGAAAATAGCAAGAATAATAAAAAAATAAAAAAAAATTGATCCCCTTAAAAAAAAAGTGTTCTAGATAATTTAAATTTCTGTGTAAAACGAAAAAAAAAAAAAAAAAAAAACTAGTCCCCTTGCCATTTCGAATTATCGGGACTCGACTGCATATAGTATTATCTCTCGAACTAAAATCAAATATTAGAGCTCAAATTTCCGTTTCAGTTGGTGCATTTTTTAGCTCGGATTTTAAGTGTGCGGACATTTTGCACACCAAAAAAGAGGGCGAAAAATCGATTCAGATTAATAATTCTAAGCCCTACATTATTTTCCAGCAATACTGTAGGGCATAGCCATAACCACATCTTAAAGAATGCCTCGAAAGCATATTCCAGACAATTTTAGAATTTTAAAGCGCTTTTCAGCCGCCACAAGATTGAGGTAGTGCAAAACAAGACTGGCAGCCCCTGGTTTGTTCGATATTCATGTCTGCACAGAGACCTCAACCTGGAACGATCGGCTTAAGGCCCACGCCGACAGGCTTGCCGGAAAACTATCATATTCCAGACCCATTAGAAGGCTAAGCATACGTCAGTTCGAAAGCCTTTCCCCTAACTAGTAATTAAGGTATTCCCAATACTAGTTATAATTAGTAGATAATCTAGTCTCTGATTATTAATAGGACTCAATGGAGATTACAGAGCAAGGAGAAGTTCTGGTGTTCAAATGAGTGATATAATTTAATCTAAATATGTGATTATTAATCAGGCTCAAGAGAGATTATAGAGCAAAAATATGCTATATTAATATAAGAGTGCATTTAGAGCATTTTAAAGTGTTTTTTTATTTTATTTTTGTTTATTTTATTTAATTTTTTTATTTATTTTTATTTTTATTTTATTATTATTATTATTATTATTTTTTTTTGTAGTAGAATATATTTAGCACTTAATCTATCTATTTTACATGTCTGGTCTTACGGCTGGCCTTGCTTTATTTATTTGCATTTATCTTTGAGCAGATAATTTATTTAGTGTTTATTCTAATAAAGACATTGGAACATAACCAATAAGAGTCAGCATATTATGTAAATATAAATATATAATATTGTGCTAACAAAAGGGATCTCTGACTGTCCAGTCCAGCTGATTCGATTCTGATTTGCTTGCATTTTCAATTAATGAGCGCAATGCTTCCGCTCTCGTCACCTATACAAACATTTCATGGTATTTGTCACTTAAATGACTTCACAAATATATGTATATGTATATGTCAATGTATATATGCATTAAGCCTCATCGAAAACGATTTTCAGTGCAAACTATAAACCGATTGAAAGCAAACTTAATCACACGGCATTAAATCACCGAATGACAGGTGAACAAGTGCTTATCTTGCATTACATCGGATTACTATTGCAAGTGTGCATCAGCTTATATGAGTCAGTGTGCCATATTTGGTGCCTGGCCAATTCATGCTCATCCCGGTGCTCTTTAAAGAGAAGCCGGGCTACAGCAGCATACAATGAAATGAAAATGTATGGCAGTCATTTGCCTGTGACAGTTGTGCGACGTTATCGACTGACAGCGAGTGGCTCGATGGCTCGATGGCTCGATGTGTGGCTCAGTGGCAACAAGTCGTATGAGCAATATGCGCATTATTTACAATCCACACATTGCTTCGGTAAACGGCGCTGTATATATTTGTACATGCCACACGTCAATAATAGAAGCAATAGAAGCGGACACAAAGCCCGCCGTTTGCCGCTGGGATAACATTGTGAACGAGTTGCTGGTGGCTTTGTGACAACACGCTCTCAACCACCCTCAACCACCCTCAGCCAACCACTCTCGCCCTCACTCTATCGATTACCAATCAATTCAGTATCAGCTTCGCCAATTGTTGATTTTATTGAGTTGACGAAGTCCGTGAGTTCTTTTGTTGGCGTGTTTGGCAGACGCGCGAGCCGGACTGCACGGCTCGGGCGACTTGGCTAATTGAAAGATTCGAGCATTTGAATCTGCATTCGAGTGCCACAAATCGTGACGGACAATAATAGTATGATTATAAATTAAGAATATTAATGATATATGTTAAACATGTAGGTATATATTATGGCACATATTTATACCCTGAACCCATTGAAAATGTGAAATCAGGGTATAATGGTTTTGTGAAAAGTATGTAACGGGCAGAAGGAATCATCGCAGACCCCATAAAGTATATATATTCTTGATCAGTACGACGAGCTGAGTCGATATAGCCCTGTCCGTCTGTCCATCCGTATGAGCAATAGAAACTCAGAAGATATAAGTGCTAGAGAGCTGGCATGCATACTCGTGTTATCCGTAGGCAGTACAAGTTTATCATATTTTTTCGATAACTCGTCCGATAACTTTATTATCGAGAATAATTGAAAAATCGGCTTTGTTTTTTCAGCCAAATTTGAACATTTTTAGACCTGTAGACTTCAAATTTGTTTTGTATATAAAGTTAATGTATACAAAGATTTTGTACCGATGGATCGCTGCTCTGGTCTCTAGCTTCGATATGTTGACTCATTAGACGTTAGGAAAAACCTATGAACGACAGCCCCACTCATACAAATAAAGGTGTTTTCTGTGATCCTGTGTAGCACCAACTGTAATAAAGCAAAATCTGCATTTTCATGTTGAGAGTGACCCAATAAGAGAAATCGCTATGAAATAAACCCTTTACGATTTTAGAATATTTTACATTTTGTTTTAAAGCTATACCAATATTAATTTGTATGCTTCTGCTTGGCTGCAGAGCTTAAAACATCAAGCTGCATTTGGACTCATTCCATGACTCATTCTATGACTCATTCCATGACTCATTCCATGACTCATTTTATTAGATGCGTTTTGATGAGGGCAATAACATCTGGAAGCTTGTTGTTGGACCTCTTTTCTGGGTCTTGTTCTATAAGACACTTTCATCACTTCTGAACAACTTTCATCCATATTCCATATTGGCTTAAATATGTTAACTTTTAAACTTTAAACTAAACATTTTTTCTTATATAATATATATCATATTTATCAGTTCTTGGTCATTTCTATATCAATATAGCCTTACATATCAAATAGATACATATATGAATCTGGAAGCTTATTACCGAACCTATGTATTTCTTTGAATCGTAAACAAAACTTCATTAGTATCACTTTCAGCTAAATGTCAATGATAAATTTTCAATCAAAGTCTTTATATACAGTAGAGCTCCGATAATTCGAAATAGCAAGGAGATCAGATGTTATTTATTTACGCAGAAATTAAGATTATCGAGAGCGAATATTTTTCAAGGCGATCGAATTTTTTTGATTTACCGCGATTTTCGATTTAGCGGATTATCGAGACTTGACTGTTTTTTTATTTATTATTTTCTCATACGAAAAACATTGTGTGTGGGCTTTTCTGGGTCCTCTTCAATATTTTTTTTTGCGTTTGCACTTTTGTCCAATTGCCATTGACTCATGCTTTGACAGAGTCAACTCATGCAGAGTCGTCAGAGTCTCCCCTGATGACGTCGGACTTGATGATGGAATTGCCAAGGACAACGGATGATCAAATGGCAGATTTTAATGAATATTTGAACAACAAGATATTGGCAAAGATAAAAGAACGAGCAGCTGAATTATAATTGAAATCGCAATGAGCTGCGACCTCGGCTGGTCATCGCGCTTGGACTTCGTCTGAGACGCGGCATTAGAGATGAGCCACGTTCGCATGAAAAATTACCAAAGTCAGTTTTCGATTCGGTCAGGCAGCTCACTTAATGCGCGATATTTGGGGGCTCGGATTGGATTGGGTCGGGTGCCCCGGCTGCTCCGGCTGCTGCTGTTGTCCCATGGGAGCTGAGCGGTGGCCATTGGCTGGGAGCTTAGCAGCAATTCCGTGTGTGTAATTTTGCGTGAATTTATGTTTTGGTCTTAAACTTTGTTTGCCGCAAGATCCCTCATTTGCCCCACCAATTGCTCACTCACCCGGCCGGGCCGGTGGGCGGTGGGCGGGTGCGGTGTAACATGTGCGCCATTCACACGCCCATAACGGTCACAGTGGGAGCCAGGCCGGTGCCCGGTGTACGGCCAGGGATCGGGAGACCGTAGCTTAAACGTTTCGTAAACGGCCATTAGGCCATGCCAATGCCAGCCATGACCAAAAATAATAATAATAATAATAAGGAATAAGGAAAAAAAAAAAGAAGCGAGCCCAAGCCGTATATGGAAATCGTTATGCATAGAGGGAAAAAATGTGTTTGCTTTTTTTTTGGGCGGGGCCGCAAGACAATGAGAAAAATGTATGTATGTAAGTACAAACGCGTGCAGAAGCACTCCGGCCAGAGCCCATTGGTATAAGGGCCCAAACCATGGCCATCACATGTGGCTTACTGTAAATTGTTTATGGCCCGAACGAAGTCTTTAAAAAAGCCCACAAATCCGAAACGGGGGGAAGGTGGCAAGGGTGCGTTTACTTATTTATTTTGGGATTCATTATAATCAAAATGAAGTCGGACAACTTCTCGGTGAATGTGGAATTTGTCCCAAGAGTCAGTTAACAGAGTACTACTATTTTCATTTAGCTCGTTCGCTCTAGAGATAGGTTAGTTACATGAGGAAACTCGAAGAAAAGTCAGTAGAGCTTGATTTAGTTCAGATATTTGTCTCAATTTATTAAGGTGGGCTTAGCTACAGTTTACTTTCCTTTCTACCGATAGAGAGGCAATGAGAAAGAGAGAGAGAGAGAGAGAGAGAGGGAGGGATAACAATAGCTATTGCAGAACTTTGTTCCGGTTGTTGCTGAGTGAAAGCTGGGGGGCTACTTAAGTTCTTCCTATAGAGCTGCTATAGAAATAGAGAGTCAGGTAGAGGCAGTCAAACACCCGCACTCGATCCAAGACTGTTAGACAAATGAACGGAGCGACAAGAGGAGCTCGTGGGAGGAAAGCAGAGTTCTTATGGAAGGCAGTAATACTAACAATGTAAAGGCTGCCATCTATCTCTGAACAGAGATGCCAGATCCCAGATTAAAATTTCAGTAAAAATACTCTTTAAAGTTACTTCACTCTTCAAACAGAGCAGCGTAACATAAAACTAAACATACATACATATATATATGTCAAATATATACATACATATATATCGAATACATAGTTGTCATGAGCCCATCAAATTCTCGCCTCTCTATGAAGATGAGCAGTGTCTCGGGTCTGAGCATTTCCATGTCGTATTTGCTTATGTTATATTAGTAGTATTGTATTATAGTGTTGTTTTAGTATTAGTGTGAGGCTGAGCTGCAGAAATATTATTCGACTGAGCTAGTGAGCTTGCCTAGAGCTCTTGTAAAAATATTATCCGAGAGAGTTTGCTTGTGTTTCAGCTACACGCTTCTCATTTCCAGCTAACATCGTCTAAAGCTCACTCTGTGTGAGTGAGCGAGACAGAGGTAGCTGTTTGCTGAACGTAGTATGTGGCTGTTGCTGAGTGAGAGCGAGATAGCAGCTGAGATTATTCATGCAGGGTCGTTATGTGAGTAGATGAAGAAGAAGAAGAAGTAGATTAGAATTTGATATACTGCAAATGAAATATAATATGTATATTTATTTTATTTGGCAGTTATCATCTGTTTATCAGCTTGAATATTTATAGATAAATATAAGCTAAATCTTTAGAATTATCTAGTTATATATGTATGTAGGTCTATATGTTTATATCATATTCCCTTACGTGAATTGGGATTGCACTGAATGAAAGTTTTGACATCAGGGGAAGCAATTGTAATTTAACTCGAATAAGAATCTCAGCTATCAAGGGTATTTAATTATCTATAATATTTATAGATCAGGATTAGAGATATTTAATATTACTTGGTCATATAAGCAACATATATTTATTTATCTCAAATTTGTTCACTGAAAGAAAGTTTGACTTCAGCTCGAATTAACTTGAATCGCAGTTGATCCAAAGGGTATTTGAGGGTCCCCACAACGAATCATACTCACATATGAAACATTTAATTAAAAGCCTTGCATTCCTTTCGCCTCCATTCATATAGTTGCATATACATTTAGTTATTTATATATATTTTTCATATGTGCAAAGCATTTGCATTTGCTTTTCAATTTTCTCTATTTAAGGCCAAATGTTTTTTCAAATCTTCACATTCACTTTAATAGATATTATAAATTTCTGTTTTTTTTCTTTTCTTTCTGTTTTGCAGTTACTGAAAAAGAAATACGTCAATGGTGAGTATGCCGTGCTGCAAATGTGAGATAAAAGTAATTAAATGATGAATGCTAACTGTAAACATTCGGCATCAATACAGGCACAAAGGATTTCTAAAAGACTGTCCGAATGGTTTACTCACAGAGCAAGTATGTAGCTGACAATGAGTACACTCAAGCACACACACACACACACACACATACACATAAACACAGGCACTTACATGCACAGAGACACTCATACGCTTATGGAGAGCAAGCACATGTTTAAGCTGATTCAATTCATTCAAGTCATGCTGTTAATTAAGTTAATCTTCTCAATATGTGAACACTAATTTCTTGAAACAGCAAACGATCCAGCAGCAGCAACAGCAGCAGCAGCAGCAGCAACAGGAATAATAACAATAACAACAACTACAACAACAATAGCAATAACAACAACATTGAGTGCAGCTTATAGCTATTCGTCCTTGGCAAAGAAGAACTCACAGCACATCCTGTTGCCAAAATGAATGACAGGCCATTTCCAATGTGTTGACGGCAACAGTTGCTGCTGCTGTTGTTGTTGTCGTTGTTGCTGTTGACTGCTGCTGTTGACTGCTGTTCATATTAAAATGTATTAATGTGCGCCTCATTGGAAAACACAACTTGAATCACTCACACATTCACACACACACACACACACACACACATACGACTTATTAAGCCACGCCCGCAACATCCTAATTGTTTCTCATCTTTCTGCCAGGGTTTTATCAAAATCTACAAACAATTTTTCCCACAAGGCGATCCCAGTAAATTTGCTTCGCTTGTGTTTCGTGTCTTCGATGAGAACAATGTGAGTATTAAGGCCATTCAGCTCATGTCCTTGCAGCTCGTTTCCACAACCATCCCATGCCCATGCCCTTACCCAATGCCAAACCCAACCACTCACAGCCAGCAACCACCCAAGCAGCACCCAACCTTCAGATCCTACTCCAAGCAACCCACCAGCCCCATCATGAAAGCCAGCCGGGCGCTTTGACAATGATGAATTTGTACGCAACTGGAGCGCAAAAGTTGACGATTTAGGCCAATTAGCCAAAAATGGCCTAATAGAGTGCGCCACGCCGGCTAGGGCCTATGGGCGCTTGTATACCCTGTAACTGGATATGCGAGTGCTTAGTGTGAAAATCAATTAGCTGAAGATTATCTATTGGAAATATTTGATTATAGACAAAGGATAATTCGTTTTGGGTTCCGATTAAAATTTTAACAGGATTTTCGAACAGATTCTCAAAGTAGTTTTCGTTCAGATATTAAAAGTAATTTTAGAAAAGAAGCGAACATTGTTAAAAGAGATTTTGGAAGAGGTTATAGAACAGATTAAAAAAAATTTTAGAAGACAATATTTTGAAGGATATCCTTGAAACCGACAAGAAAATATTTTTGAAGAAATTTAATAGCGAAGAATTTTAAAGAGAATTTCTAGAAGAGACTTTGACAGACTTTCAAAGGGGGTTTTGAAACATTTTTGGAAAGAGACTTTTAATGAAATTTTAGAATAACTTTTAAAAGTGATGAAGTGACAAGATTTACTTTCAACGATTTTAAAAGGGGTTCAAAAGTAGATTTTAGAAGAGATTACAGAGAACAGATTTCTAACAGTTTTGCTAAAGAATATTTTGGAAGAGATTTTTGAAGACGATTAGAAAATATTTTAGAAGAGATTTTATAACGAATTTCAAAAGAGACTTTAGAAATTATTTTGAAGAAATTATTAGAAGAGAACAGATATTAAAAGAGATATAAAAAGAGATTTTTGTAAGAGATTTTCGAACGAATCTTTGAAAAGATAAAGCAAAGATTTTGTAAGGGATTTTAGAATGGGGTATAAAAGTGATTTTTGAAATGAATGTAAAATAGATTTTAAAAGAGCTTTTGGAGCATGTTATAGAAATATAATCAAGACTTTGGCTTAAATAAGGGCTAAAAATTAATTAGAAATGAATATGGCAAAGTGGAGAAAACTTCAAATATAAAAGTTGCTAGTCTACAGCTTTAAAGTTCGTAAAATGAGTTCCCAATAAAGCTGATGGAGAACAATATGAATCTATTGGGAAATGGAATACAAACTGCTTGAGATGCTGAGCTCAGTTAGCTTAGATTGGATCTGAAGCAGACAGTGAAAGAATGAGAGAGAGAGAGAAAGAGAGAGGGAGGGAGAGAGAGAGAGAGAGAGGGAGAGAGAGAGAGTGCCAGTTGTTATTTACTAACCAAGTAGCACTCAACTCGAATATCTCATGCAACGTTTTGGTTATGGCCAAACCCCACTAGGGACTCATAAAGGAGCGTTCATTTTATTTATGACTTGTGGTGCAGACGTGGTGGCGGTGGCGGTGCTGATGGCGATGGCGATGGCGATGGCGGTGGCGATGGCGGTGGCGGTGGCTAAGATGGTGGATAGGGCAATGGCATTGCCGTTGGCGTCGTCGACGTCGTCTTCGATGTCGTCGACGTTGGCGCCCTTAACTTGTTAGCTGTCTGGGGTCTGCACTGATTTGCTCTGCTGTCGCTTTTCTCTCTCTCTCTCTCTCTCTCTGTCTCTGTCTCTCCTTTCGGTTTTGCTTCTTCTTTTCTGTTGTTTTGCTTGTGCTCCGCAGGATGGGTCCATCGAGTTCGAGGAGTTCATACGCGCCTTATCCGTCACATCGAAGGGCAACCTGGACGAGAAATTGCAATGTAAGTTTTCATGCTGCCATGCCGTGCAGCCATCAAATAATGAGAGACCAATCATTGTCAATGGCCGACGTTACCAATTAACGTCAATTGGCATATTCCATTTGCTCTTTTCTTCTCTCTTCTTTCCCCCAATCATGCAGGGGCGTTCCGTCTGTACGACGTCGACAACGATGGCTACATAACCCGCGAGGAAATGTACAACATTGTGGACGCAATATATCAGATGGTGGTAAATACGACATTTATATATACACACACATACACATACACATAGATAGATATCTGACAGACACACACACACACACACATAGAGATATATGTAGATATCCGATCGAAGCAATAATTATGCTATCTCAATGGTATTACTGTCATTATTATTATTACTTCAATAGGGTCAACAGCCGCAGTCGGAGGATGAGAACACGCCGCAGAAACGAGTGGATAAGATATTTGATCAAATGGATAAGAATCATGATGGCAAATTAACATTAGAAGAATTTCGTGAGGGTAGTAAAGCTGATCCACGTATAGTTCAGGCGTTAAGTTTAGGTGGTGGTTAAAAAAAAAAAAAATAATAATAATCCAACAAATTAACAACAAATCAACATAATATAGAAACGCGCAACAAATACAACTGTAACATCAAAAATTAAAATACTTTCAAAATGCTACAAGTTTTTGAGACAAAAAAGAAAAAATCCAAAAACAAAAAACTCAATGGAAGCGCTTCTGGTTTTTGTTTACAAATCTTACAAAACTCCCACACAGCATATATATATAATATATATATATATATACATATATAGTTCAAAGATACAACTATATATGAACTCTTTCAAGCAATCAAAGATCAGAGTCGCTCTTGCAAAAAAAAAAAAAAAAAAAAAAAAAAATAACTTAAGAACTAAATATATATATATATTTTTTTTTGCTCGATTTCGCGCGTCGATTAATATTCAAAATGATAATAATTTTTTGATATATATAATGAAACGAATAGAGAAATTCAAAGCACACACACATATATATATGTATTTGCATATATATGTATGTATGTTTAAATATATACAAAATATGGCTAAAGTCTAAATCGTGGCGTAAGTAGAACGCAGTTCATAGCAATAAAAACTATAAAATAAACAACAATAAATATTAAAAGAAAAAACGTAACGTAAATCATATTTTGAGCATACACAAATTATTAGTAAACAACAAAAAATCATTGCATAAAAATAAAATATACACATATATATAATAATTATATACTTAATGAAAATAACAATCACGCAAGCAAACGAAAAATAAAAGAAAGAAGAAAAAAAAAAAAAAAAAGAAAACGAACGCAGCCTTCGAGTAATTTATAAAAAAAATAAAAATTGAATGAAAAAATATTGAATATAACAGTAAAACGTAAGCATTGTTGATATACAGAAATGAAGAAACCACAAAAAAAAAAAAAAAAAAAACAAAATGGATTGAACTTAATACTTAATATATACAAAATATACATATATACTTATACATATATATATATATATATATATATATATACACGCACATAGATATATATGTATATATGTTTATATTTGACAACAAGAAGGAACACAGAGCAAAGGCAATTAATTAATTAATTAACAATACCCAGGCATTAATCAATGACAAGTGCAAAAGCCGCGCAAAACCGAACGTCATATATTTTCAATTAGGCCACAGCACACACACACACACCCACACACGTACAGAGAGACACACACACACACGCACACACTCACAGAGACAAGCGCAACAATTGGGTATATTATGATTATCATTATAATCCTGATTATGATTTCTTTGTAAATTGTATTTCTTATGCGCAATTATAATTAAGTTAACGGAAATTTGACAATAGCCGCCACAAATAAAATAATATAAAAGTATATAGTTTTTATTATAAACAAATAACAAAAGAAAAGTTAACATATTGAAAGCAATGAACACCAAAAAAAAAAAAAAAAAAAAAAAAAAAAAAAAAAAAAAAGCAATGATTAGTAAATTAAAATTTAAAAGAAAAACAAAAAAACCAAAAAAGAACAACAACAACTGCAACAGGAAACAAGCCACAACAACAGCTACTACTACAACAACAACATGTACATCAATAGCCAGCTCGCTCTATCTCTATCTATCTCTCTCTCTCGCTCTGTCTCTCTCCCTCTCTCTGTCTCTCTGTATATCTTGCTCTATATATCTATCTATCTTTATGTAGTACAAATAGTCCCGTTTGAGAGCCCAAAAACAAATGAACAGAAAAAAAAATCTATATACAGATCCATCATGCGATTTAATTTCTATTCTATATGCGGTTCAGCTTTATTATTGCATTGATTTAATAACCCAGTTAATAATTTATTATAAACTATTTATATATATATTTATATACATGCAACTATATATATATATGTATATAGTTCTCTATATATATATATATATATATGTACTTGAATACATATTTGCTAATTCTTACGGCTAATCATGCA
The DNA here is from genome assembly GCF_018153725.1 of Drosophila mojavensis. Classification (NCBI taxonomy): domain Eukaryota; kingdom Metazoa; phylum Arthropoda; class Insecta; order Diptera; family Drosophilidae; genus Drosophila; species Drosophila mojavensis. The sequence continues at coordinate 15,844,154 of NW_025318667.1, forward strand.
CACCCATAACTTTTTATATACTCGCTCATAGATCATATTAAAGCTCCATTATGCCATACGCAACACACACACACACACATATATATTTATATATACATATGTATATTTATTTATATTATATATCTATGTAGATATATACACATACACAAATATATGTATGCCTATGTATTGTAGATTGGAGTACATACACATATGCTTAAGTACTTAATGCCGAACACTCTGATCATATTATATACTATAAACGTTGCTCATATCCATATAGAACCATCAACATATATAGTATATATATATAGCTATATATATATTCGTATACCAAATCAATCACTTGGATATGGCTCACAATCATTTTTGCACACTTGTAGAAGCTGCAATACTAAATGGAATCTATATCGGATATATCTGCTCTTAAAGCAATATTAGGCTATAGATGATATGCAGCATCAAGATATAAATTCTATACTATATAATGATTTCTTTATCTTATAAAAGTCCCACGCTACACATGCTGAAATTCAGATGATATATCTCAGTCCTGAAATATAGCTTCTATTATATACATTTCAATGCTATACATGCTGAGATCTGTGTGATCTATCTCAGATTTAAAATATAGCTTATATAAGGAGAAACCGTCATCAGGATCAATAATTTCCATGCGATATGATGTGATCCTTATCAAGGTATAAAGCTTTTATGCTACCTCTGCTGAGATCTAAGAGATATATCTGAGATATGATATATCTCTTCGAGCTTCTTTTGGATACATAACTTCTAGTCGGCTTCTACAAGTGTTTTCGAGCTTCGGCATGCCGAAGAGCATCGTTTTTATCTCCTTATTGTTTATTTTGCTACTTTGACTACTTTAATGAGTGGCCTTAAATTCAAATTTTTCCAATCACTTTGAAATTCTTAAATGGCACCAGCATCAAATTTATATATATACACATACCCATACATATATACACACATATATATGTATGTTTATATTATACATTCGTAGACGCTTATCGGCATAAATAATCGTATAAACTTTTTCAATGCAATTTCTGCAATTTTTACTTCATTTTTATTTATGGAATTATTTTCACAGATTTTCATGTTTCTTTTCTTTCGACTTAGTGCACGCCAATTGAAACAATTGAAACCGTAAAAAAACCTGTCGCCTCAACTGAAAAAAAAACACTAAAATTTGAAAAAAAAAAAAAAAAAAATGGCATAGATATACATATATACACACACACATACATGCATATATATATATATATATATGCATATAGCTATATACCTATCTATATACTGACAAGCTAATATATATATATATATATATATATATTACTTGTAGTAGGCACTACAAACTAATAATAATTAATAATAATAAAAAATGAAAAAATAAAAAACAAACGCTTCTAAGAACCTCACTGAAATTCTTCGAAAAACAAAATGCAGAAATTATTATATATATATATATACTAAAAATATATACTAACATTTAAATAAATACAATACACAACAGCAACACATGATTATATGAGAACCTTAATCAATAATTAAATAATTCGTGATATAGCTGACAAAAAGAAATGTGTCTGTAGTTTAGTAGTTAAACGTAACAAAAATCTATATATTAAATATATAATGATAAAAAGAAAAGCAAATACATTTACAATTTTCTTTGACTTTCCTTTAAGTTATAAATATAACCAAAAGACACCGAAAAAAAAAAAAAAAAACATTTATAAGAGCTGTAAATATCACTCAAGAACATCAACTCATTCAATAGTGCGCTGCGGCCCAGGTCCAGGCACATACGAAGTAAGTTTGTTAACACCAAAATATTGACGGGTCTTAAGTAAAAAGTAAGTAAGTTTTTTTTCTTGTCAAAGGCATTCAAGTCAATTGTAAAACAGAGCATGAGTAAAAACAAAAAAATAGCTGAAAAAAATTCAATACAAATACCATAGCTCACAAATAACTGTTAGCAGTTTTACCTTTACGCTCTGCTCGCGAAATCAACCGAAGAAGACTACTCGCTCTCGCTCTAACTAATTCGTTCTCGCTCCTACTTCATTTTTGCTCCTCTTCGCTTTCGATTGAGCGTTCTGAGTTTAACCGTTCGCGTGACGCTCGCTTGACGAACATCGCTTGGGGACCGATACGATTAAAGCACGCACAATGAGACTCAGAAACTGAGTAAGCTCAAAGGGTCACATACACACGCACACACTCAATTTAGGTACGTAACTGATATGCATAGCGAGCCCAACACTGGTATATACATATACGAAATACATACACTCAAGCTTTCGCTTCATTTAACTCAATGAAACGGTTGGAGAACAGCCAGAGCGAAACGGTTACGAGCCGATCGCGAACGAGCTCGTTAAGGAGCCGATGCAATCGGTTGCTCTTTGAGTTTTTTTTTTCTTCTCAAAGTATGGGTGAAAGGCACTCGTTGACAGGCATCGAGTAACGGACAACAGTTATCTGCGAGCTATGAAAAATACTCATGCAAATGCAAAATAGAAGAAATAGGAAATGAAAAAATTGTATATTGAATATATTTTTTTTTGTGCAATGCGCAGCGTCACCTTCAGCCGGCGTTGATAACACGAACACACAAATGTCAAGTTAAACGTTTCACAAGCAATATTTTACAAATCATTATATAAATATGTATGTATATATATTTATATGTATATATACATATATACATATATAAATGTATAAAAAATATACAAGTATATACTTACATAGATGCGAGTTCTTAAAAAAGGAAAAAAAACGATAAAAAAAATAAAAAAATAATTGGCATAGTAAATCAAATATTGTAATAAATGTCAACATTTACATAAAACATAAACAATTTAATAAAAATAAATATGAAGAAAAAACACACACATAAAACATACACATTTTTTTAGTGATACTCTTTAGCAAAACAGAAAAAAAAACCCGAGAAAAATCGAATCTGATTTATTTGCTAAGAAACGTTAAGAATACAAAAACTAGAAATTTAATTAAAACAAAATATTGCAAGAGAAAAAAAAAGTAATGTAAATGAAAAAGAAAAACTTTAAAGCAATTTCTAATTTGTTTCACTTTTTTCACTTGTTGTTTTCTCTGCTAATTCTTCTTCTTCTTTATATATATATATACAACTATTTACTGTTATTTGTGTATACACATACTTTTATATATGTATATATACATATATGGACAAACTAAAACATAAAAAACGAAAGCAGCAACCATGCTAAATTCTTTTACCGTTATTATTCTTTTTCCGAAACAAACAACAACAGAAAAATGAAGAAGAAGCAAAACCAAAAAGCAAAATGCATAAAAAACAAAACGAAACGAAACGAAAGAAAACAAAAAAGAGAAAATTTATCTTGTTACTGTCAGAAATATTACTTATACTTCAAATAAACATTTTAAAATGATATGCCAAACCTGGTGTCGAGTACTTTCTGACAATTAACTTAAGTGCCCCTAACTACCCATAAAAGATGCATAAAAGGTAAGTTCAACTAATGTAACACACACACGCACACCAACAGAGACAACAAGCCAGCCCCCCAGCCCCCCCCCAGCTCCCATAGCTCCTCCTAGCCACCCAGTCAAACCCCTCGACGCACTTTCCCCACAAAATGCCGTTGCGAACTGAACATCTGCTTTAAGGGGATGGGGGGATTGGGGGTTGGGCTGCTACACTTACAGTTAGCACTCATAGTGGCAAGTCGTCGTAGTTGTTATAGCTCCACCCCTCTGCTCTGCTCTGCTGTTGAATCAAAATTGTTTTTATGGCCAAGAGACGCAGCGACATGCCTTGGCCCTTAGCTCCAATCAAATATAAGCGCCCATCCGGCGTATACGCAATTCTAGTTAATTGCTCTTTGATTTGTCTTCATTTAATTCGACAGCTTGATTACGCCGACTCGCAACGCAAATTCATATCGACGTCGCTGAGAGCGAAGCTATTAAAAACAGTTGCGAAACGCTGGCCAACAATAGCTTTGATTGCTCTAGTTTAAATAAACCCCCTGTCTATAAGGTGCAAAATCATAGCCGTTGCTAGAACTGAACTGCGCTTCCGGTATCTGACTCAGTTTCTTATACTTTGTAGAAGCGAAAATACTTTGGGGTATATTGGTTTTGTGACAATGCATGAAGCGAGACGGATCTCATAAAATGTAAGTACAGTCGAGTCTCGATATTTCTTACCCAATTTCAATAATTCTCGATAATTTGAATTTCTGTGTAAATCGAAAAAATAACTCATACCTTGCCATTTCGAATTATCGGAATTCTACAGTATATTGTTGAGAAGAACGACTAGCTTAGTCGATAGTTCGTCTATCCCATAGCCCGACCGTTCGTATTTCCGTTCATCTGCACGTCTGTCAGATGACAGATAACTAATAATCTGTCTCTCCATCGTCCCGTCTGCCCGTCCATCCATCCATTCGCCCGTTCGTTCGTTCATCCATCCGTCTATTTATTAATCCATCTGCGTGTACGTCCATCCGTTTCTCTCTAGAACTCTAGATGTATATTCTAGTATACCATGAGCAGTGCCAATTAATCAATTTTGATTTGATAACTCATCCAATTTTCGTATTACCTATGTGAATCTATTTATTTAATATCGCACAAGTTGGAGATTAAGATTAGGTTTTTAGACAGATATACTAAATATATAGATATACAGATATACAGTATACTAAATTCATAAATTTCTGAATTTGAATACCGCCTAGTCGTGTCGATCAGAGCACACCCATAACATTCTTACTCGTTTTAAAATAAATCTATGAAGACATTTTCAATGCCAAATAAACAGAAAACTTTGCTCTTGCATCATTTGACCCTCTTTACGATAGAGAAGTGTGAAAATTCTTGTAATTGTGAAACGCAACTCGAACAGTATCTGAAGCGGCTGCATGATTCTCGTTCGTAGTAATGAAAAATGAAACAGCTCAATTTATAAAACAAAATATAGGGATAGATCTAGGGTTGCGGTTCTCAGCATTATCGAATCTAATTGTTGAGTTTGCATAGAGTGATTCAGTTGTAAAATTGTGAAATACTTAATCAATTCTAAATGGTTTCCTAACTTATATCTTTGAATGCTCTAATAGACATGGTAGACAAGCTATATGGAAATTATTCATCTCTTTGTGTTCAACAATAGCGAAAGTTTTATTTTTTTATTTATTTATTTATTTATTTTTTTTTTGTGAATCATATAAATGATTTAACTAGCACTGTCTAATTTTCTTCAATAGTCACAGCTAAAAAAATACAAGCGCATTGCCTTGTGTGACTTTTGAAAGCATATTAGTTTCATAGAAATCAATATACTCGTGTTACATTGCGAACGAGCATTAAGAAGTACTTTAAAAATGAGTTTCTAGCCAACTGAATGAATAAACGAAAGCGTTCTTTGAGTGGTTTCCAACTAATGTTTAATTACACTGCGTCAGCCAGAGAGAGAAAGAGAGAGAGAGAGTGAGAGAGAGTCGGACTGACTAAATACTTAATTATATTACGTACATAATTAGATATAGGAGGAACAGCAACTTTGTCGAGCGATAATTGGATGGCAATATTAACACCCAAGAACTAGAGTTCGAGAAGAACATTCAACGAGGCAATATGCCGTAGAAGTAGTAATTTGCAAGATGTATATGAAGTTGTCGAAAACTATGTATTTAAATTGTACTCAATCATTAGATTCTCAATATTTCATACGCATTTCAATAATCTATCAATTACATTTTAAGCTCATTAACAACTTATTCAACTGGTATTTTTTTTTTTTTTAAGTAAGGAGTTGCTTGTGTTTGGGTTGAAAACATTGATAAATTTTAATTATTAACTATTTATTTATATACATACATTTTTTATTTATTGCCTAGAGAATTTTAATGATTCTATATAAATATATAAAGAAATATATATAATTTAGTAATATATAATTTACCTAGCTATAATTTATTTCATGTTTCTCCCAACTATTCAACACGTCTTGCTTTTGCCTTCAATGGAGTCTTATTTTCAGCTACCGAATATAGTATTTTTGTATACCCTGATCCCGTTGAAAATGGGAAATCATGGAATAAAGTTTTGTATACTCTGAACTCATCGAAATGGGTAATAGGCAGTAGGAGGCGTGGCAGAGCCCAGGAAGTGTATATAGAATCTTGATCAGGGCAACGAGGAGAGTCTGTCTGCTCCGTATGTGTGAACGCGTAGATCTCGTAACCTATAAGAGCTAGAGACCTGAAATTTGTTTTGTAATTTTCTATATAGCACACTCAGTTTGAGATTATTTAAGTTAATCTCACTCAAACTTTTTCAATAATAAATTCTTCGATTTGCCTTCAGCATTACATTACATTTGAATCTAATATAAGATATATGTAAATAATGAGCACAATATTATGTGTTATATTATATTGTGTAAAATATAAAATACTGCAAAGTCGTAACGGCTTCAGTGGGGTGGCGAAAGGCTCATTAAAGTCTAGAATTTTGCGGTTATTTCACTGCGAAAAGAGAGGGAGAAGCAGGAGGGAAACGAGTGAGTTTGTTGCGTAAGGCAGCCGAGTTGAGTGTGGAGTGCGGAGTGTGGAGTGTGGACTGGAGTCGTGTGTCATTTGCGGTCACGTTGAGCTGTGGCCCATCATTCAGTTCATTTGGCACACTCAGAGCCCTGACAGCACATGCTCTGTGGTCGGTCACTTAAACAGCTCAGGCTTCGCATCGGTTCGTTTTGCTGTTTGTGGTTTTGTTGAAGTTGATTTGATTATGCTTTGGGTTTATTGCATATTTTCAGTTCACATGATCCCGGGGACTGATTGCTCAGCCCACAATAATATATATATATATATATATATATATATATATATATATATATATATATATATATATATATATATATATATATATATATGTGTGTGTGTGTGTTCGACTGAGTGTAGGCAGCTTAATTACCCTTTTGCTTACCATTGCGGCTATGCTATGAATATGAATTAATAATGCAATCGGAACGTCAGCTGTAACCACGTGCATAATTAATAAATGGAAAGAGTGAGAGAGAGAGAGAGAGAGAGAGAGAGGGCGAGAGAGGGCGAGAGGGCGAGGAAGAGGGAGGGGGGAGAGGGAGAACAGTGCCAGCCATATACTTACTTAGCTGACTGTTTTCTCTATTCTCGTGTCTGCATCGGAGTCTGTTTATCTAGGCAGCCCAACTATTTATAATGAAAAGGCTGCCAAATAAAAATGAAAATAGCTTGGTGTCTAATTTGTTTTTTGCTTTTTGCTTTTTGTTTGTATCTATAAATTGGCTCAGCTGCCTCGGTCGCAGTCGCAGTCGACGCCGCAGTCGCCGTCGACGTAGCCAGCAGCATTGAGCTAACAAGCAAATTAACGAATCGCATAAAATGTGTAGTTCGCAGTGCGAAACAATGCCACGTACATGAATTTCTCTAGATGAACAAATTCAAATTTCAACAATTTTACACAGTACAGCATTTGCCGCACCGCTTGCAAAGCACCTAATTCCAACCGCCGCCCCCTATCGCCGCCCTCTTTGCAGCAGCAGCAGCAGCAGCAGCAGCAGCCGCAGCAGCAGCAGCGATCAGCGCTGAAGTAAAACAAATAAACAATTATTGGCTGCGTTCAATTCCTCAGTATTTCGTTTATGCGTTCCATTTATTGCCGACGACGCCAACGTCGACGTTCTGACCACCAGCAGCAGCACCGGCATGACCAAGACCGTATCCGCGTCTGCGTTCACGTTCGAGTCAGCTTAGGTACGTCGATTGCGGCCCATTAAATGCGCCTCTTACGTACGCAATTCCGAATTTATTCTTTGCGCGTTCGAATTTTGACGGCGCTACGGCAGAAGCGTTAGGTATATACATTTGCATTATATATACATATGTAAGTAGCAAACAGCTTGATTGAGTATATCCAATTCGTAAAGGTATATATATATGTGATATAACTTTAGTACTTACTATTTTAGTATTTTAATTTATATTTAGTACTTTACAAATATTGATTAGTCATTTATTTACATACATTCAAAATGTTTTTAAAAAAAAAAAAAAAAACAAACATAATATTTGAAGTTCAAGAATATATAAAAAATAAAAATTGCATTTAATTTTTACTTTATTTTCAAAATATATTCATGTATATATATGTTGTATATATAATAATATAGTATTACTTATAGTAAATTGTGTTAAATTATTAAAATCTTCAAATTTTCCAGGAGATAGTGGAAAGTGAATTTTTCGATTTGCCACGCCATTAGTGAGCGGATCGGGGAAATTTACACAAGTATATGTGGAATATCTATTCCAAATTTCAAGTCTCTAGTCAATACTTTGCATAGCAAGCACAAGTCAGCATTGCATAAAACCAATATACTCATTTCATTATTGTGAATGAGCATTAAAAATAGAATATAATTTCATACAATGAATAAATAATTAATTAAAAATAGTTAACCAACTATGAATAATGCTCTTACATATTATTATTTTTGCTAGAGTAATTTAATTAAAAAAAAAAATAATAATAATAATAAATAAATAAATAAAAAAAAAATAAAATAAAAATAAATAAAATAGAAATAAAATGAAGAAAATCAAATTTTTGCATAATAAAGTTATTTGGTATATAAATAAACAATTAAAGCATGGCAGAAATATATGCATTAAATAAAAAACAATATGTGCAATAAATAAAAATAAATAAAAAAAATCAAAAATGCACATTCAACATTATTTATTTATTTATTAATTGTTACAAAGAATTAATTGGAAATAACAAGTTTCAAGGCCTTCAGGCAGACATTAAACATCCATATATTCATGCAAAATGCAAACGAAATGTTAAATGCACAGCGCCACCTGTTGTTCTGTAGCGGCTACGCAGCTCGTGAGGCCGGCCGCTGAGCTGGCATTATGGCAAACAAATTTTCGCTTTATCGTATCTGCTGTTCTGCTTATTGTTTATTGCTGTTGTTGTTATTGTTGTTGTTGTTGTTGGTTTTTGTTTTGTTTTGAATGCGCCCGACAATGGGCGTCTCATAAGGTTTTAATTATTTACTTTATTTAGGTCCGCGCGCCTTGGATCGAAACTAAAAATTTAGCCAAACACTGTGATCATTGGGCTCATTGCTGCTGCTCGATTGCAATTAGTCAACGGCAACGGCAACGGGAACGGCAACGACGCCGACAGCGACGGCAACAGCGACAGCATCTGCTGTCGGCACCTGCACACAAAAATGCCAAGTAAATTTCTCAATTCTCAATGCTCGATTCTCGAATCGACCAAATTTCTTATTGTAGTTCCGCCTACGTCGACGCTGCGGCTGTCGCTGTGGCTGTGCTTCCGCCGCTGCCGCTGCCGCTGCTGCTGCTGCTGCTGCCGCTGCTGCTGCTGCTGCTGCTGCTGCTGCTGGCAGTGGCATACTGGGCGTATTGCTGCCACTCGGCTGCCGTTAGCCATTCGCACAAGTTGCATGTTGAGGCGCGTTAAGTTTTTCTTTTTGTTTCTGCGGCTGCCTTCGCATTGTTATTTTATTTTCGGTTCGCGTGCGTTGTGCATATTTTAAAGTAGGTTTTTCTCTCACTCTCTCTCCCCCCCTCTGTTCATTATATTTGTACTTGTTTAATTGTACTTTTGGCCTGGTGTTTTGTTTTATTTTATTTAACTTAATTTTTTTTTTTTTTGTGGTGCCGTGCTAAAATCTTAAACTGCGTTCAGTGCGCGCGCCAACTCGTTTTGTATTTCGAGTCTCAGTTTGGCTGAGAATTACGTCAGTTTAATGAGCATCTTATTTACGTATTTATTATCGTTTCATTTGCAACGGTTCAGACACAACAGCCAGCTGCGACAACGTGGGCGTGGCAACAAGTGCATACAGGTTCGTGCGAACGCTTTATAATTAGGCATTAACTGATGTCTGCACTTTGTCATCTCATACTCTCACTCAGTTAATCTCTCTCTCTCACTCTCTCGCTCTCTCTCTCGCTCTCTATCTTGTCTCAGCGCTTGGGCTCGTTTTCTTATAACATTTAACAAATGCAGAACTTAAACAGATCTTTGTAGTTGTTGTAGAAGTACGTAAACTTTGAAAGAAAAAGTTTGAAAAACTAAAGAGAGAGAGAGAGAGAGAGAGAGATCGAATGAGAACAAATAATTTAGTGTAAGTGAAATTAATATTGTTATACTTTTATATAAATAATAACAATTTGCGTGCGCAAAGAGAATCATTACCCATCTGCTCTCTCTCTCACTCTCTAAGAGAGATCTCTCTCAGGATCACCAAAATATATGTATGTATGTATGTATGCCAACATATATTATTCTTAATGCATCATCCACAGTTAGCTTTCAGTCCCTCATCAGCTCATCATCATCAGCTATCAAGCTATACTTTAGAAAGGAACCATGATTGTGCGATAGCGAGTGAGTTTATCGGAAATGATCATACGATCATTAGAGAAGATATGAGTCAAGCGAATTGCGGTTGCTATTGCCATGATTCAAATAATTAATGCACACACACATTCACACACACGCATAAGCAGATGTTTTGCTTGGGCTGCACTAATTGACTCTAATGGGCCATGGGAAACTACTTATTGAAGATCGTTTGTGCAATCACAGCTGACACAAACAGCTGATTACAACTACATATACCTTATGGTGTCTGCCACGCCTCCTTCTGCCTGTTGCTTACATTTTAACAAAGCAAATATACCCAGACTTTCCTTTCCGTAGGCTATATAGTACATAAGTTAAGAGCTCCCACACTAGAGTACTAGTGCATAGGGACGCTGAGTTGGGTTCTTGTGAATATAAATAACTTTGTGTTCATTCAAGTAATATATTTTATATAATTCAGTAACAATAGGTCAAAGCTCTCTCTCTCTCTCGTCCGAATAAGAACTGAGCCATATCAGTTCTATTGGTTGGGTTTTCCCCTTGAATGTGTGCCTGGACTCCTCAGCCTTAGATAGTCGATAGTCTTAGTTTTTATATATATTTGGTATATCTTTAAGTTAACTATATATTTGTCAATATTTTGAATAATAAATAAATATCTCTGTCTGTTGGGTATATATCTGTCTATAAGAAGAGCTAGAGACTACAGACTTTTCTGTAAATCGATAATTATTCTCGTTGTAGTCTTATTGAATAAAACTAAGGGTCGAAAATAGGCTATAAAATAGTCTACAATTTTTTCAGCTTTTTTTATGATTTAGATTAATTTTTTTGTTTTATTTATTTATTTTATTTTTTATAAAATGATAATATTATTATAGATAACCTTACGTCCACCCCTTCTAAAATCGCTAAAATCATATTTTAAATATCACATCACTTATCATATTCTAAGGGTTCCTCTGCAGAGGATTTATTCAGGCGCAGTCGCTGCACGCAGAGCGCGTGCTTATGCATGCGTGTGTATGTTGCGTGTGTGTGTTGTTATTGTATTTTTATATATTTATTATTTACTTTATTTTATTTGTTTTTCTGTTTATATATTTTTTTAATATTTATTGTATATTTAATTGTATTATTTTATTTTTGATTTATATATTTTGACATATCTTTTATTTTAATAATTTTTCAAAAAGTTTTATACAAACAATTTAAAGTGCTCAAAAAAAACGAGCTTAATAAAAAAAAAAAAAAAATACCTTACAGCAGAATACATTTGCATAGAAATCTGTTTGGATAGCTATGCATGTATTTGCTTATTTGCTTGAGCCGATGCAGTGCATCTCAGCTCGCTCCTCGCTCCTCTTTGGCTGAGATTACCCCAGGCCTGGCTTGGCCTGGTACCTGTAAACAGCTGACTCCGCACAAGACGACGGGTGGGCAAATAGACGTTAGATTTGAGTGGGCCGAGACTGGGCATGGCGGCGTTTTGGTCGATAGCGTGGCACTATGATGGGGTCGGGCAGTTGGCCGAGCAGCATGAAATCAATTGCCAGACGCCATTTGGCAGCTAGGTGGCATGGGTTGGCATGGGTTGGTTAGTCAGTCAGCCAGGTGGCAGGTGGCAGGTGGTCAGTCAGTCAGGTGATGACGGCTTACCTGCACCCTCGATGGCGAGCAGGAACCACGATAGGGACGCCACAAAACGCATAAAGTAGAAAGCATCGTTAATCAGCCAAGCGGAAAGCCTTGGACAGTAGTGGAATATGAAACGCGTCCACGTCCACTTCGAATGGCCGAGGGCGTGCAGCGCCTGATCGCATATGCTCAGAAATGGCTGCCATATGGAGAGCAGCACGTAATCAACCACAAAGAGCATTACGAACAGCTCAAGCAGCAGCAAGAGCTTCCGCACCACTGACGGCCATCGCTTGAACCGCTGCGGCCGGTACTGGGTCAAGGTCAGCAGCAGGCCGTTGGCAAAGAACAGCGTTGACCAGCTGACCGGCAGCGGCTCGGGCACCTCGTCGGGCAGCTTGTTGGGCTTTAGCACGCGTACTACATGCCACTGGTTCCACTGGAGCAGCAGGTCCAGTGCCAGCACCAGCATCGACTCGTAGAACTCTCGCACCAGCTCCTCGGCTCGCCTCTGTTGGCGGCGCATGCGCAACTGTCTCATGGCACTCGAATGCTCTTGCCGAATTTGGAATCACAATTCTCAGAAAAAAAAGGAAAGCTTCAACTACGCTAGCTACAAACGTTTTGAACCGCTTTTGCCTTTTGTTTTATTTTATTTTTATTTTTATTTTTTGTGTGTGAAATGAACAAAAAAACAAACGACTCGAAATTCAAATACATTTGAGCTCGGCTCTGTATCAGCTTCGACTTATCAAGCCAATCTTGTAACTGACAATCTCAATATGTGTTCAAATTAAGTTGAAAAAACAAAATCAATTTTTCAATTATTCTCGATAAAAAAGTTATCGGACGAGTTATCGAAAAAATATAATAAACTTTTACTGTCTATGGTATACACGAGTCTACATGCAATTCAGCCCTCTGGCTCTTATAACTCCTGAGATCTAGGCGCTCATACGGACGGACGGTCGGACGGACGAACAGACGGACAGGGGTATATCGACTCAGCTCATCGCCCTGATCAAGAACATATACATATACTTTATGGGGTCTGCGATGATTCCTTCTGCCTGTTACATACTTTTCACAAAACCATTATACCCTGACCTCCCATTTTCAATGGGTTCAGGGTATAAAAATGGTGGAAATTTTTCTTTGTTTCCTTTTACATTACAAATGCCTAGAGACGATAAATAAATTTATTTTAATTGTAAATGTAATATTATATTTGAGTTTGAGAAACAAATGTCAAATGCATTTGAAATTTTTGTCAGAGCTCTGTGTTACTTTCAACTTATCAAATCAATGCTAAACCTACATTATTTTCAAACATAATTGATTAGTCTCGAATATAAAAAATAAATAATTAAATAAAACATAGTTTATTTTTTTTTGTTTTAAGGTAAAGGTTTTTAGAAAATCATAATCGAAATTAAACAGAATTCTTTTACATAGAATAAGAAGCACACGGAAACATTTATATACATATATAAAACCCGAAATAAAAGTAATCTAGGTAATAATATTCCATATAATTTTCATTATATTTGCCTTGTAAAATTTACTCAGTAAATTTAATTATTATTTTTTTTTTTAATTAAACGTATCTGGATTATGTCCTTTTCACGTCTCTTCATATTCTTTGATTTTATAAAATTCTTCAGCATGTTTTTCACATATTTCCATAAATAAATATCTCTAAAGCTCGCATCGGGCCTGTTTTTGTCTGCTCGCACGTGCTGATTGAGAGAGCTGACTTGGAACTGGCCACGAAATCAATTTCTCTGTCAAATCAGCAGACTGAACGATACGGGCGGTGTTAGGGGGCCACCCACGTTTGGCTCCACATATGGGAGGGTCCTCCCCCGCCTCGTCGCAAAGCATGAGAAAAAAGAAACCGCCATAATACATTCTCATACGTGAAGGGCAGAAAGGACACCCTAATCCTGCCCCGTTCAGTCAAAAACTTGCCATTCGCTGGCTGCTCTAATAAAAGTAGTAGTTGTTATACCCTGTACTATTGGCACTCAGGCAGGCGTATAGCCCGACGTGATGAAAAGTCACGAAAAATTCAGGTTGGTTTTTCTGACTTTGGAATATAAAGAGAGAGTTTTTAATTGGAATGTAAATGAAATGCGATGGAATTTCGAGAAGAGGATTGCCTAAAATTCCGTTAAATTTCGGTTACAATTTATAGAGATGTGTTTTAAAATCTTTAAATAGGGAGAACTGCTGAAAATTTAAAAGAAGACTTAAAAAAAAAAAATAATAAATGTGAAAAATTGAAAACTTTCTTAATAATTAGTTTAATTGAGACATAACATAATTAACAACACTAAATATTAATATGCTGCTTAATTTATTATTAAATTTTATATATATATATATATATATATATATATATATATATATATATATATATATATATATATATATATATATATATATATATATATATATATATATATATATATATTTTTTTTTTTTTTTTTATTTTATAATTTATTCATTTTTCCATTTCTTCATTTATATTTACCATCAAATCGAACTATACTATACAGCTGAATAGACACAAAGAAGATTTGTATTGCTATGTGTCTGCTGTTGCCGCATACAGGGTATCTGCCAGTCATGCTGCTTTGTTGATTGTTGGCCGATTTATTGTTATTTTTCTTGTTGTTTCGCATTTTCTGCTCGACAAAACGGTAGACCCTAAAGTCACCGGCGTCAAGTAAACAAAGCTGCCACCGACTACAAAAGTGTCTATGGCGACGGCTGCCGTTGAGCCCCGAAAAAAAAGAAGAAAAATGGGACGGTGCACCACACAAAACACGGCTTGAGTCAGAAAGAAACTGAACTATTTAGCTAACTATGCTTAAGAGAACTATACTATATAGAAATAGTTAGAATATCTAGAATAGGAATTCTAAAAAAAAAAAAAAAAAAAAAAAAAAGGTCAACTAAACTAAACAAAAACTATATCATGATAATATTATAACAAAAATGTAATAACTTTTTATATATATATCTCTCTTTTTTTATATTTATTTAATTTTATATATATTTATTTGCGCATAAGCTGCACCTAATGCTCATTTTTAGAGATGACTAAATTTTATTTTCATTTAAGTGTTATATACAAAGTAATTGAATTTAAATAATTGAATAAAAAAAAAATGGAATAGAAAAAAGATGGAATAAAAAAAATTGTATGATATACAAAAATAATAAAATAAATATTGTGTAATATACAAAAATTGTATAATTGCATAGCAATATAAACATTTAAACATTGAGAATATTTAAATTACTTATATAATTATATAAATTAAATATTTTATAATTATATACATTATTTGTAATGATTTTAAATTGAGCTATATACAATTTTATTATTTATTCTCAAAGGCAATTTTTTGTTAATTTTTTTTTTTATTTTTTTTTTTTTAATTTTTTTTTTTTAATTTTTTAGTTTTTATTGAATGAATAAACAATCAAAATTTGTAAATTTTCATATTTATATGGAATTAGAATTTGTATATGTAAAAACTAAATCAGGAGTTGTACTTTTATAATGGTCTGCTCCAATATGTATTTCGAATCAAAATGAATCGATTCAGAGAGAGAGAGAGAGAGAGAGAGAGAGAGAGAGAGAGAGAGAGAGAGAAAGAAAAGAAATGCAATCACGCAAGCTGTTATCAATTGCAAATCGACAGCTTTGTCGCCTGTCAACTGTCAGTTGATGTGCTTAAGTGTGTGCGTGCGAGCTTCTGTGGTTGCTATTGAATCCACCCACTGACAGTGGCGCTGTCAGTGCCTTCATCTTTGGATTGCTGCTGCCGCTGCTGCTGCTGTATTTGGAACTGGTCGTCGTCATATTGTGTTTGGCAAATCGTTTGCGATAAAGCCAACTACATAATGTCTCTGTAGGCCAGGGTGCGACCCGGGGGCCGAGGGGCGGCACATAAAAATGCTAAACCAGCGCTATGCTGGCGTCGCAACGACGCAAACACCCAGCTCATATGACCATATAGTAATGTATGTGGCTCTCCCTTACTCCCCGTCTGTGCGCATGTGTGTGTGTGTGTGAAATGGCAGGAGATGGTTGGACGCAGTATAATGCGCGTTATCCTTGATTGCCTGCTTCGATAGCAGGATATGAGGCGGCTGCAAACAAGCCGCTCAACGTTTCTTATAAACGCACACACTTGGCCAAAAGGTCACATGATTTTCGGAGCAAGCATGTGATGGGTAAGATGGTTTAAAAGATTTATTAATATATATCTATGTACATATTTATCTAGCTATCTACATATTTAACTATTTCCATTTGCTCTATAAAATATCTCTCAGATATCTGAGCAATCATGTGATGTAGAGTAAGATGGGTAGATTAGGATTAAAAGATATATTGATATATACTTATCTAGAGTATCTCAATATATAAATATATATTTTATATTAATAATCCCTAACTATCTATAGTTCCTATAGATATTAATATGATATCTGAGTAAACATGTGACTGAGATGAAGATGGGTAGATGGATATATTAATATACAACTATCTAGAGTACACAAAACTATTATTTTCTACTTTATATCATTAAACCAGATCTATCTATAGTATCTATAGATCTTAGTATAATTCTTTCCATTTACTCTATAAGATATCTGATCGAACATGTGAAGTAGAGAAAGATAGGTAGGTGGATCAAAGGGTATTTACACATACATACATATAGCACTCTAGAGTACCTAAAGATATTATTCAATATTTAATATTATATATGGGTATGATTCTTGGGCTAACTATTGCCATTAGATTTACACGATATCATTTCGATATGGACTCTGGCTTCTATTTATCCTCAAAGTGAGAAACTTAAATGCTCTCAGCTTGTACTAAGATGCTAAGATCAAATAATTCAATTTGATTCTTGGCCTTTAATCTCTTAGAGTATTTAATCTTTGACTTGTCGCAGATAGTCGGCATTCATTGTTTTTTCTTCTTCTTCTGCGTTTCTTTGTGTGGGACTATCGTGATTTTGCTCTTATTTGGTGCGCCTTCTTCTTCTCCTTCTGCTGCTGCCGCTGCTGCTGCTGCTGCTGCTGCTTTTGTTGTTGGCGCTGCTCATTTTCTGTTGGCCTTTGGGTTGTCTGCTTTGCGCTGTTCCTGTGCTCATCATCATTTGGCAAAAGGGCAAGCAAAGAACTCATTGGGTTTTGATTGGTGTAACACACACACGCACACACTTATACACACTCGTACACGACCTACAAGTTAGCCAACTTGGCCAGCTACCATGGCTAATTGATTTCCAACTGCAGACTGTCAATGTTGTTTAGCCAAGTAGCAACTTGTGGACATGGCCAACTAAGCAACTAAACAACAATTTTTAATTGTGCTCCGCTCCAAGTTGCCGTCATCGTCGCCATCACAGCACTGCATGAGTGAGTGTGTGTGTGTGTGTGTGTGTGTGTGTGGGTGTGGCATAGGGGCGGTTCGCTGATGCTGGGGCCAAAGGCAAATGAGCGCTCCGAGAAATATGAACGAGGTCAATGATTGTTTACACTACACTCGAATGCTGTTTACTCGGAGCTATCGCAGCCAACGACGCAAAGAGCTTGAGATTGGTTGAGACGGCGAGACGGCAATTGGGGCGATAGGGCAACGGGCACGGCTCGGTGACGAGGCGACTCTTTGATGGCGTCTGGCGGGGTGGGGTCTGGCTGGCGATGGGCGATGGGCGATGGGCGAGCAAATGCTGCCACTAGACACCTAGCAGAGCTACGGCCTCTGGCTTAGCAAAAAGGCCCTTACCATTCCCCCTCACCTTAGGCTCGGGCCACTTGGCTCACATGTTGTTAACTACCTCTCGCTGATAGCACATTATGCCCAGGTGTGTGCGAGAGTGTGTGTTAATGTGCGTGTGTGTGTGTGTGTGTGTGTGTACACACGTACTATACACATAAATATGTGCTTATATAGATTTTGCCCCGGCATCACTTGCCAGCCACGACACGACTTTAAATAAGTAGCCTGATTACTTCCACAATTGACTGGATCTGCTGGCATCGGATCATTACGGGCCGTAAGAGCCTGGACTTAAAGGCCGCATGGTCGCATCTGGGCAGACCGTAAATATTTTAAATCTACTAAGGCTCAGCACTGTTTATTTTATTATTTTCAACTTTTTTTTTTTAACAAGAGAGATTTAAATAGATCAAAAGCTGCACAGTCAACGATTTTTGTTTAAGTTTTGTAAATATTGTATATAATTATATATGCGTTTCATGTTTGTTAAATTAGTGGTGTGTATGTATCAAATGTGATAATTTGGTCATCATTTGCTCTTAAACTAAATGTAATGTAAATGTAAAACTAAATAATGTGGATATTAAAGATAGCAGAACATGTGTCAAAACAAAAAAAATAAATAAAAAAAAATAAATATATAAATAAATAAAAAAAATATAAATAAAAAATAGAATCTTTTAAATTATTTTTTTAAAATTTTGTTAATTTATTATTTGTTTATTATTATTTTATTATTATTTTTATTATTTTTATTATTATTACTTTTTTTATTTTATATATATTTTTATATTTTTATTTTTTCTCATTTCATTTTTTTATTTTTATTTTCTTATTATATTATTTTTATTTTTTATTTTTATATTATTTTATACAAAATTAAAAAAAAAATTAAATTAAAATTTAAAATTAAAACAAAAAACTTAAGAAAAAAAAATAGATAAATAATTTGTTTTATTATTTTCTTACGTTTTTTTGTTTTAATTTTAAATTTTAATTTAATTTTTTTTTTTTTTAAATTTTTTATGTTTATATATCTCACTCCGGGCTAGATCCATTTACCGATTTACTACCTCCTTAGTAGGTATATACATACATATAGAATCCGGTTACAACGACACTCAAGGAACCGTCGTTTTATTAGTTTACTCGTCGCAATTGTAACTGTAATCGTACGGACGCTAGAAGCGATGTTGTTATAACCGTATTCTACTGTACTTATTAAGTTTGTGCAAATCAATGGAGCATGTGAGTAGCAAACCCATTCTAGATTCGATGGTATACATTGCCATATTTTCCACTTTCGAAATCGAAATAGTTTGCATTTCTACGGAGAAATAGCAACAGCAAATGGCAAGACTCCAAAGGCTACAACTTTTCGGGGAATCCCGTCGAGCAATCAACTAATTTTCAATTACTATAGAATAGCATGAAACTAGTGCTAAATCTAGCCTACAAATTAGATGTAAATGCTGGCATAATGGCCCATTCATTAGTTGAGATAGTATGAATACTAAAAACAAGAGCCAAGCTCTGGCTTGACTTAACGCCGTGAGTCTAATTGTGAGATTTGCATGGATTTCTGTTTTCTGTGCATTTCTAATCAAAACACGAAAACGCTTACAACAATTGCTCTTCAGCCCCTTGCGCACTGTGAGTGCAAATTCATTCATATAAAAGCCGCATTCATTGTCCCAGCATCCTATCAATCAGGAAGCGCCGACACACAAAGGACGAGGCGCTCTGCAGCCGCCGGGCAGAAGTCAATGAGCGTGCGAGCTGTCATATTGTGGGCTCACTGTAATTGTGATGGCGTGACAAGTGAAAACAATTGTGAGTGTAATATGAACTGAGTGGAGTGCAATCTCTCTCTCTCTCTCTATCTCTCGTTCTCACTGTGTTTTGTGTCTATGCTAAATATTACGTATACGTCACGTCGAGTGCGCCTCTTGAGCTTGACATTAGAGTGCGTGGATGGTGTGGGATGTGTGTGTGTGTGTGTGTGTGTGTGTGTGTGTGTGGGATGCCGGCCTGTTCGCTGGCCACTTTACGCTCGTCCACGCCCACCGGCCGCTCCACAGTGGTTGCGCCCATAGGCCAAAAGTCAAAAAATCCATCGCAACCAATTTTGACAAAACCCACACAAATTGTCTCGTAAATGTCCAAACTATTTAATGGCAAACCGTTTTTTTGCGGGAATCTAACGGGATTTCTAAAAATAGCATTGAAAGCTTCAACACTTGTTCAATGTTGCAATTTTTCGCAGCGAAGAGAATTTTTTATTACTCCAAAAGCAAACTTTAGAGTGGTAAAACTTTTGATTGAGTGGTCCAAATTTAATTATTTAAAATGGTATTTAGAGTTGAAGGTATTTATTATTAATTTATAGCTTAAAAATTATATTAACAAATGAATTCTATTTGAGAATTTGTTTTGAACAACCTAATCACTTTTGTGTGTTTTGTAAACGTATTTTTCATGTTTGGTTAAAGTTTTAGTTGTGATCCCACAAAATTCCACAAATGAAATTTATGTCATCGTGTTTGCCTATAATATTTCTAAGAAATATGTTAAAATTAGCTGCCCAAATTTGCCCATGGATGTATAGTAGTAAATATACTAAGGGGACTTTTGGTTAGCAAGGGTAAGTTTTACCCAAAAAAAAATTATATCTCTTGAAGAATATTAACTAGAGGCTTCAAATTTGGATAATTAAGTTACTAGTGACTTCTTCTATCGATGAGCTAAAAAAATGGATGCGCCTCTTTAGGGGCGTGGCATATGAAAAAATACCCTGTAATTTTGTCATTTTTTGAGCGAAAGCATCCAAATTTTGCAGCTAGGTTACCTTTAGCTTGTTCTATGAATGAAGTGTCTACGCCCAGTAGGGGCGTGGCAAATGGAGAAAAACTGAATTTTCTACAGTATTAGAGCAAAACTTAGCTACTAAATTGTAGTCTGAAGTGCAAGTGCAACAAAACTCTATTTCAAATTTGCTTTTAAATCCCTCAATACCACAGCAGAGGGCGTTATCGCGCAGACAAAAATCAAAATTAACAAAATATGTAATTGATTTATTAGAAGATTAATGCTATATATTTAGTCGTATTTGATTTATATTTAAAAATATGTTATTTACCCATTTTTGTTTAAATAATATTATAAAGGCTGGTTAACCACGCCCACTTTGTTCAAAATTTACAATTTTGATTTATTAAAATAAAACAACATTATTTTCCAATCCATACTTTAACTAGAGCTATTTTTGCCCATGGCCTTGAGTTAGAGTAGGGGTTGTAACTTTGGGAGGGGGTTGAATATCAGCGGTTTTTTTTGCTTATTGTAATTATTATACTTTTACTGAATTTCGAAAAAAGTTTTAGATTTTTATCTCCACTAGAAGTATTTTTGGCCGCTCTCCCCATACAAGCGCAACCACTGTGCGCTCCCTGGCAGCTACAGCCACAGCCACAAACACCTGCTTTAAACCAACTGCACGCCATTTCCATTTGATTGTTCGACTTTGTCTATCTATATGTGTGTGTGTGTGTGTGTGTGTGTGGGTGAAACCACTTTGCAGTGCGTGCATTCATTTATTTTCATTTCGCCGGCATATCTTAATAATTATATTGGCTGCGCCTAATGCGGCCACGCCCATCGCCCATTCATTTGCATCGCCATCGCTGTCCGGCCATTTGCCAACATTCCGCAGCAGCACGCAACAAATTAAATAATTAGTCGCCTAACTAATGTCGGCACGTAGAATTAACTTTCGTTTGGACAAAACGTGGTCGGAGCGTAGCCGTCAATGGTCTAAAATACTCCGTATAATCTTTAATTGTAAAGCTGCTCTGCATGCGCGAAGCGAAAGCGAGTATATAGACAAAGCTCATCTGAGAAGTCAAGAAAAGTAAAGCAAATGCATTGCAGTTGATCTATTCTATAAAAAAAAAAAAAATAGAAATAGTTGTGCGACTCAGCACTAAATATTGGATATAAAATGTAGACATTAAGTATATCAACATCTAAATAAATAACAATATATAGAGGGTTCTCCATATTCGATAGACCCCTCTGGTAGCCCTATATCTAATGACAGAGACGGACACATTACGCCATGCAGACTCAAGGCGGCCAGTTGAGAGATATCATATTGTATGCAAAAAGTGATGTCAACAAATCTATAAAATGATTATTATCGTCGATATTAAAAAAATTGTATTTTTCTATGATTAAGAGGAAAAAAAAAAAAAACACATGGGTCCAGATGACTCCAGCGAATATGTAATATACATATTTACATTAATTTTAATGAAATTGCTTTAAAGAGTTTATCATTAAAGCTTTGTGTCCAATTACTACTACCATCTACTGCTACGCCATCATTATCGCGCTCTCTCTCAATCTCTCCCTCTTTCTTTCCCTCTTTCTTTATCTCTCTCTCTCCCCCTCTCATTGTCTCTCTCTCTCTCGCTCTCATTTTCTCATTAGAAACGAAAGAAATAGAAGAAATGAATGAGAACTGTAATGGTTACAACTTGAAGGGAATATTTGATAGATTTGAAGGTCAAAACAAGGTCTTGAGAATGCTGACATCACAGTCATCTTCTTCATAGTTCTGAGGGCAGTCGAGCATCTAGAATTTAAATATATTTTTCGTTAACTCTTGAGTTCTGTACCCATTCAAATATATTTAATTGCATTTTTTATTCAATCCAGTTCAATCCTGAGCGAGTATCATGCAGTCAGTTGTAGCCCATAATCATAATTTTACAATATTTGCAATGGCAGACAAAGGGACAGCTGGTCAGCGTTAAAATGCTAGCCAGCATTAGTTTTGCAGCAATTGTGTGCGTGGGAGGAAGACAGAGAAAGGGACAGAGAGAGAGAGAGAGAGACAGAGAGAGAGAGAGAGATGACAAATGAATGGTATGAAAGCAAAGCGCATATAAATTCATTTAAGCCAAATCGATTTTCATACTGAAATGTAGCCACACAAACAACACGAAGGATCATCAAATCCGTGATGAACATATTCATAGAGTGTGAGGTATACATGACTGCACAATACTCGTTCATAGAGTACAAATATGCAGCGATTTTCTTACATCTTTGCTCGACTATAATATTCCATATTTATTTCATGTTATTTACCTTTCACTAATATGCCCACTTTCTCAATGTGAGCGGGCATGTGATAGTAGTTTCTGGCTTACTCATGTGCCGCAATTCCATTTTCCATTTCTTTGCCGTCCTGCGGTTGGGCTCTCCGCATAATCTGATCACCCACTGGTTTTGCCAGCTGCGACTTGAGTTTTTCTATTTAAATTTTCATTTATTTGCCAACGGCTTGAGGAGCTCAGCTCAAATGGAATCTGAAGTGCGAATTGTGTTTTATGAGCAGGTCTATTGATGCTTGAAGAGCCAGCTAAAACCAAAGTGTTGAATGCAAGTTATAAGCGCTTGGCAGACTGAATAAAATTGAGATTTTTTTTTTTTTTTTGACTATATGAATGGAGGAGCAGTGTAATGAGGCATACAAGGAATTGCCGAAGTGTTATGGATGTTGGTTGAGTGAGTTATTACCCTGGATATTAAGCTGGAATTTCTATTTTTTAAATTTGTAAAGAAATTCATGTTTTATTTTATTTTGTTTAATTTTATTTATTTATTTATTTATTTTTTTGTAAATTATCTTTTAATTGCATTCTGTCCTAACTTAAGCCGTAAGAAAATTGATTAGCTACAATAATTAATTTTAATTAACCAGATGGCTTGAGCGCCAGTGAGCTCAGTCTATATACCTACATCTACTCTATTGTCTATTTACAATATATTATCGATTATTAATATTTTTCAGCTTTAGGATTATTATTCGGTTATTAATGATATTTTTTATTAGTCACAGTGCTAGCACATTTATATTATATTTTGTTATTATATATTATGTTATAAAAATAGACATTATTTTATTATAGAATAGAAATTCTGGTATCTATTGATAGCTGGCATATCTAGAGACTTTAAAGCTTGTCAAACTTGATAATGTTTCATATTATATTATAATAATCTAGTCTAAAGTTAAAGCAGTAGAGCATTAATAATTATTCCTTCTCCCAGACGAAGACACAGATACTGTTACTATGCAATTATCAGTCTGAAATCATTGGGGT
Source organism: Drosophila mojavensis (assembly GCF_018153725.1). Lineage (NCBI taxonomy): Eukaryota > Metazoa > Arthropoda > Insecta > Diptera > Drosophilidae > Drosophila > Drosophila mojavensis. Next base: position 15,868,256 of record NW_025318667.1, read on the forward strand.
TTTGCTTATCTATTTACTATGTGATTAATTAACTTTACATACATAAATTTTCAATGAAATTACATTTATTGTATTTCTATACATATTATTAGCTTAAAGCTGATTTCATAAAAAGCTAATAACAAACTTAATGGTTAAAGGGAATTTGGTGTAATATTATAGATTTTGTTCTTTTGGAGATAGAAAGAAAAAAACAAAAATTATAATAAAACCGTAAAGGCCAATGGTCTCTAAATGGTCTCTAAAAACAAGATGGACTTTTCAACAGAAAAATCCATAGGTTTCAAGGTGAAATGAGCAGTGAATAGGATGCATGCATTGGACGTCCTAAACAGGAATGACATAATGAAAAAAAAAAAAAAAAAAAAAAAAAATAATAATAATAATAATAAAAATAATAATAATTTTTAATGATCTAGATTATGGTTGATCAGAATAGATGAGACCTTAAAGATAGAGAACGTATTACTGCGCTATTAGTAATATTACATATTCTTTTAGTACTCTATTACTTATATTCATTGTATGATTAATTACACATTTATTAATTACTTTTGAATATTTGCGCATACGTTAGATATGATCAAAGTGGATGATATAGGCAACAACACTGTCATATTACACAAGCAGATAAATCGCATGAGTATAGTCATACGATTTATCACAGTCAAGTCCAAGATCTAAATCAAGGCAGTCAAGTTATAATCTCGCTAAGATGTACTTAAGATCTCCTCAATAAATTGATGCTTGATCAACTACTGCAAGCCAAGGCCTAAAGGCACACGGCTCAAGGAGAACTTTATCCGTCATTCTCTATCCAGTATTGGGAATGTTTTTAGCATTGAGTGGGTGGCTTCTAGCCCGGCTGGCAGAGCCGTTGCAATTGGCTGCGTCGCATTTCGGACGCGCTTCCATTAGCCAGTCGAATAATTGCATTGCATTTGACTAAGCGGCTTGTCTACGCCTAATGTAAAACTTATTATGTGAATTTGCTAGCTTATGAGCTCAGCACGGCTCAGCTGAGATACATTACCAACACACATGCGCGCACACACACACACACACACACATAGACAGTGCCTAAAAATGTTGCTGGCCGAATGTAGTCGCCGCCGGCGGCATTTGCTATAAGCTCAACGGAAATTTTGCCAGCTTGGCCGCTGTGGCCAGGAAGGGGCGGGGCAAGACGGGCCGGGGCTGGGCTGTGCAGTGTGCAATGTGCGCACTAATTACGACAAGGTCGGTGCACTAATTAACAATGGCTTTGAGGCAGCTAAACGATATGGCGCCCAGGCAAACATGGCCCTGCCGACCATCAGCAGCGCCTGAGCCTGAGCCAGAGCCAGAGCCAGAGCCAGAGACGTTGCAGGCCGCAGACTTCCATGGAAAGCAGAAACCAGAGACCAGAGAGCAGAGAGCAGAGACCAGGAACCAGGGACCTAGCACCAGAGACTAGACCAGAGACCAATGCAGACAGCCACCAAGTGTCTTGCTCCATGCACCTAGGCCATGCAATAATGAGTGTAATTAAATGTGTATTTGTGTGTGTGTGTGTGTTGTTGTTGTTGTTGTTGTTGTGTGTGGAGGGCGCTTTTATTTTTAGCAAAGGCCTTTTTTATACCAAACACGAATCGTGTTGGCGAAGGTGTTTGTTTACAGTATGGATAAAAATAAAACGGGAACAAGAAAAGGATTTGCATCTTTTCTTTTCAGAATTAATGAATCTTTCAAGTGGGCTAAAATTACAATTTGTATTTGTAAAGATTTGATTGATTGCGGATTTAATTAAGCTGTTAGCGTGGCTCCCATTACAATACCTTTTCATACCTATGAGGTATTTATATCAGTTTTATTTTGGGTTTTCGTAATACTAAAGAGCCTGTATCTTTCATATAGACTCTCAACTGAGCAGCTCTGGTGGGATCTAGTTACTACAGCTCATGCAAACTGGGGGAAGACTTTGACGTCAGCATTTTAAAGACCTGCAGCACCGACTCTTGACTTTAGATCTATCAAAGATTCCCTTGGTGTTTACCTCAGGTAGCTGCTTCTTCTACTCATGCTCTCACTTTTCCTAAGCTGTGTATCATATCTACATTTATCTTTCTTGAGCCTTATAGAACATAAATTTAATAAATTCCAGCGTACATTAAATTACCTAATGGGTAGCAGAAAAAAGTCGATGAATTTTCACCAAAGAAAAATAATTCTAAAAACTAATTCAATATTTTTATTCAACTTCAATAAAATAGAAAAAAAATATTTGTTAAAAATTAATAAAATGTTTTTATTTAACTTTCATAAGCAAATATTTAAAACTCTGCTTATAAACTATTTTTATACAATTTCAACTTCAATAATATAAATAAAATTTTTTTTTTTTTTTACATTAACTTTAATAAGAAAATATTAACACATAAAAAATATACTAATAAATTATTTTTATTCAATTTCAACTTTAATAAAATAAAATATACAAATATTTTTTAAAAATGAATAAAATATTTTTCTTCAACTTTAATAAGGAAATATTAATACCTAAAACAATTTCCACAGTTGATGGAAATTGTTGAGCTTTCTTCTTATAGATATTTGGCTAAGTTTTCGATTTCTGTTGCACCCAAAACCATTTTATTTACATACATATATAACAAAATTTTGATTAATTTATATACTCAACATACAGATATATAATTAAATTTCCCTAGAAGCTGCTCTTTTTACCAGCGCAAAGAAATCTCTATAGAAAAAGCTCTCAGAGCGCCACTCTGAACTATTTGTCTAGCTGCCTTTCCGTGATAGTTAACGGCACTTGTCGGGCTAGAAGAAGGTCAAGCTGACCGAGAGTAGATATGGCCGATTGGAAAATGCGATTAGCGCGACGAGATTTGGGTTTAACTTTTGCTCGCCTTTTGACTGCGGGCAGGCGCCAAAAGTTGATAACGATTTGATGCCGCTAACGGACAAAAGCTTAAAGCTTTCAGTTCAACAAAAGCTTGTGTTGAGTATGTTCAAAGAGACTGAGAGAGAGAGAGAGAGAGAGAGAGAGAGAGAGAGAGCGTGTGCAAAGCTGTCATAAGGGCGGCTTGAGAGCGTGAGCGGGCGGAGGATTGGTCGGGTTGAGCGCGTGGGAGTTAGCGCTCGTAATGTCAATTGCTTGGGCTCTAAGTCTGTGTGCAGTATTTTGAAGCCTCTGCCTCGCTTACAGCTGAGACAAAAGAAAGCCCGCTCGCACACACACACAAACACCCACGGACTTGGATGGATTTCCGTGGATTTATTAATGCTATAATATAACGCATACGCCGCATGGGCTGCTGTTTGTTTCGTTTCGGATTTTTTCCAATTTAATGTTTTTTTTTTTTGTCTTTTTTTTTTGGGCAAGATGAGCGAAATTAATAAAATTTTGTTAATGAAAATAACAAATTTTATAGCATAATTAAAAGGGATTGCCCAACAGCAGCCTCGCACACTTTCTCTTCATATAGCTCTTAATCAAATGCGAGTGAAATAAGTTGAGCTGAAAATTATATGATAATGTGGACTGGCAGGTCGGCTGGTTTATTTTCATTTCATTATTTATGTGGCTTAAGCTGATTTAGAAATAGAATTATAATAATAATGAATTTTGAAGCATGAAAAACTCTTTTAAAAATATTTAAATTTTACAGCAGGGATTTAAAACTGAATTCTCTTTGCCCAGAGCTGCTTTATTTTATACTAATGAATATAATACATATCCAATCATAGTATAATTAAACTAAAAATTATTTCTACTAATGTATAATTTCTATAAAATTAGTCTACGTTAAAAATTTGATGTAACTTAATTAAGTATAAATTTATCGAGTAGTGCAGCAATCTCAACTTTAATGAAATCCATATTGACAACGATTCTAATATTATTTTGTAGTATTTATAGTTAAAGAATGAAAACTTTGATGCATCTGAAAAGACTTTCTGTTCTATTCTGTCAGACTTTGTCTTTGGTACAATCCTAGCTGGCTGTACAGTGTTTAGACTGTTCCAGTGTACAAGTTTATATATGATAGATAGGGTATACAAATTTGCAGCTAGGTGAAAAAAATAATAATAATTTAGCTAGCATTTATTTTTAATAAATAGAACCACGAAAAAAATAATATAAAAGTATAGACCTGAAAAACAGTAAAAATATTCAAATAAAAAAATATTATTATTCAAATATATACATAATTAAACACATATACTTAAATCAAATTAAAAAAAAAAAAAAAAAAAAAAAAAAAAAAAAAAAAACAAATATATTAAAATACAAAATAGTATTTATGTTAACCTATTCAAAGTACTATAACAAGAAAAAAAAAAAAAAACATTTAACAAATGAAATATGCTATAAATAAACACGTAGGAAAAAATAATAACAAATATAATAAAATACTGAAAATAATATAAAACTTTTACAATTTCTTATATATAAAAAATATATATTTCTCATAAATATACAAAAAATTCAATAATTTAGAAGCTTTACAAATAATAAAAATACTAAAACAAATATAAAAAGGAATTCCGCTCGAGTAGTGTAAAAACACGATAGCCACCATTCAGCCAGCATTAAATGATAGATCTGTTTACAATAATAACTACTGAAATGGAATGAATATTCTGTATAGTTCAATTAAATTGAATTTCAATAGTAATAATTTAGGTAATATCCGAGCTACTATTAAAACGATACCGTAGCTAAACTGTGAAGATATTTTGGTAACATTTCGCCAACAAATTGGTTTTTTCTGCTCTCTCTCTCTGTGTGCGAGTGTGTGTGTGTGTGTGTGTGTGTGTGTGTGTGTGTGTGTGTGTGTGTGTGTGTGTGTGTGTGTGTGTGTGCGGGTGTATTGTGGGCCAGCTGGGTCTCATTTGTATGCAGTGTGACTAGGCGGATGGTTAAATTGCCAGAGCATACTTATGCGCTGGGGCTGCCGAGTCGTGACAGTCAAATAAATGGTGCATTTATTTATTTAAACTATTCCGGCGATATCAGCCGATGTGGCCTTAGCCACACAGCACATCGACGGCTGCTGGCTGCTGGCAGCTGGCCGCGAGCAAGGCTAGGCTTTTATTTGTCGGCTATCGCTTAAAAAGCTCGCTCCAGGAGCATGTCCGCCTCGAACGAACGATGCGCGTCTCTTCAACTTCAGAGTGTGCCAGTGCATGTGTGTGTGTGTGTGCGTGTGAGTGTGTGTGTATGCTGGCATCTGTGCCTGTGTTAGTGTTGAAGTTGCTCGTCGTTTGTCGTCCTCGTCGTCGTCCGTGGTATCAACAAGGACATTCGACCTACTGTTGATTGCGCACCGAAGCTTTTCAGTTGATTTTGAGACCGTGCCACGTACGGAACACGAGGGCTGCCGATACGCCGGAGTCCAATAGCGAGCGAGCGAGCGCCCAGCATGCAGCGTGTTTTTTAAATCCAAAGAAGAAAAAGAAAAAAAAACGTAAAAAAAAAAAGAAAAACAATCTCTTTTTGTTGCTGTTGTTCTACCCGTTGGCCACTTCTATCACAACAGTGTGTGTGCTGCGTGCGTGTGTGCGTGTGTTCGTGTGTGTGTGTGTGCTCTGTTGCCGTCCGGCTCGACGAGGTATATTATTCAAGCAATTGCAGACTCTCAACTATTTAATTCATTCAAGTCATTTGCATTTTTTTTTTTACAAACTATTTTTTTGTTGTGTGAAATGTGTTTTGTGCTAAAAAAAATATATATATATGAACAAGAAATAAAAAAATAAAATAAATAAAATTACAGACATCAGGCGATGTCAGTCAAAAGCAAAGCGGCTGCTATATTGATAAAGCCACACACACAAAACTTAATAAAACACACACACACGCACACACAGAGTCAGAGACAAACATAACAGAAGAGAGACTCTGGCAGACTAATACAGCGACAGACGGACGAGGGGACAGGCGCTGGGGGAGACCGCACTGAAAAACGAGTCTGACAACTTAACGACTTACTTAGTCCAATAAAGAGCGAGGTACGACGACACAAAATAACATGGCCCAAATATGGGCAGTGTGGCGGTGGGCGTGGACAGTAGCTGAGAGGGGAAGGAGGGGGGGGTTGTGGTGAGGAATAGGTGCCAGGCTGCCAGATAGAGACAGATAGTTGTGAGTTGGCCAAATGCTGCTTAAGTTGTGTAAGGAGACGGCCTAATGGACTGCCCAGGCAAGCCATAAAGGGTAACAGTCACACCCACACACACACACACAGACGCACATCTATACAGTTGTCTGTTAAAATATTCAGGCCTTTATTTTTATTTTTTTTTATTCTTTGCGTGTTTCTCTCAAAGCAAAAGGTGCGATGCTTGCTTTGGTCCTTTTGCTCTTTACGCTTTGGCTTTGCTGCTGTTGCGCTTTGTTGCTGTCTTTGCCATTGTTGTTGTTGTTATTGTTGTTGTTGTTGTAAGATGGTCGATGGTCGCTGGCTTACGAAATTGAATGAATATAATCAAATCAGACTGAAGGAGGTTATGTAAATGCTTTCGCTCACGTTTGTCGACAGCATCGCGCTGCCTGCTCTCATTCGCGCCGCCACTCCCCATAGCACCCACTATAAAAACTTGTACATATATATCTCTCACTCTGCTTGTATGTGTGAGTGTGAGTGTGTGTGTGTGTATATTATGTGGCAAAAACTTGTATCTAGCAGTTTGCTGGCGTTGTTTTTCATCCGAGTTGCTGTTGTTTGGCATTTTGCATAATTTAAAGCGCAAGTTAATAGCCAAACACATGTGTTGAAACATTTTTGGAGCGCTCGTTGGGGGGTGGGGCATGGGAGGCTTATCTATGAGTGTGTGTGTGTGTGTGTGTGTGGCTGGGTATTCACTTGGAATGTTTGAACTTTGAACAACAGTGAAAAGTTTTTGCTGTCGCATCCGCAAGACTATTAGCTGGACTTTATGTTGGGTACTAATAATTTCAATGGGCGAGTGAGTTAGTTATGCAGAGTTTAGCAGCCACAGACTTATATGCGATATACGGCATGTGCAGCAATAACAACAACGACTATCAATCTCAACTAAAGCACACACACACACGTCGCACACACATCGCACACACATCGCATTCACTTTGAATGACAGACAGACATAGTCAGGATAGGAATTTGCAATTTGCATTGCAAGACATTTCTCAGCGAACGCTGAACAAGAAATTGTAAAAAACCTAAAAAAAAGTGCAGAATAGAATAGAATAGAAAAAAAAATAGAAAATAGAAAATTGAACCTGAAGACTGCAATCACAGCTAAAGAGCAAAAATTGCACAAAAAGCCAGCCGTATGCGGCCTTTGGCTCTTTGCATAGCATTTGGCCAAGTCCCAACGGCACCCACGACCTCTTGGCAGACCCGAAAACTACAAAAACCAGGCACACACAATACACACCTAAATTAGGCACGGGACAGGGGCGTGGCACTGGGGTGCCTGAATATGGCAATTAGCTGGAGCCATGGAGCGGCCCAACATGTGCCATGCGAATAGTTTACGGCTGCGGAATTCCATTGAACGAAGCCGTGGAACGTCGCACTAATGGCGGAATATGGGAAGAACAGCTAAGCTCTAAGCTTTAGGCTAATGAAAATGGGAGTTTTGGAAAATGAATTCAAAAGTCATTACAGATGAATGCTCGGAATATAATGGCATTGTATGTATATATATTATGTGTAGCTATTGAGCAATAACGAGCGAATCTGTTGGGTCTGTTTGTTTGGCATTCCATCTAAATGCATCTCACATTTCCTTTGCACGACTATTTAAACACCATTTGCTCATTGCAATTGCTGAAGTTCTTAGGTCATGTTTGAGCAACTATTTCCAGATGGAGAGAGAGAGAGAGAGTACTTTGGTTTCGTGCTTCCGTCTTTCTGTCCAACCTTCGTCTGTCCCTACTCCTACGTACTTCTGCACGTCTCTCTGTCGTCCGTATGCTTATCCGTCTCTTTGTCCGTTTATCCATTCCTCCGTATATCCATCCATACGTCGGTCCATTCATATATCCAACGGTCTGTCTTTACATCTATCCGTCTATCCATTTATCCGTCCGTCCTTCTGCGCGTATCGTCAACCGTCTTCTCCATCTGTCCTTCTATCCATCTATCCGTACGCCCCTCCATATATGCGTCCGTCCATTCATCTATCCGTCCGTCCATCTATCTATCCATCTATCAATCTAACTATCCGGCCGTCCATCCAGCTATCTGTCTGTCCGTCAGTCTATTCTCTCATCTATCCGTTCATTCATCTATCTTTCCATCTCCATCTGTCTTTCCGTCTACCTATCCGTCCGTCTGTCTCTACATCTGAACGAAAACCACTTTATCGCAATGAAAACTATTGACTTCAAATTTGATATACTCGTATATCCATTGACACCCTCATTTTATAAGATATCAATATATACTTTTCGGTTATACCAACTGAAGGTGTGTCAAATCGGGAAATTCCATGCTAAGATTTAGTTGCACAGAATCTGGGAAAACATATTCGGGAGGCCAGCCCAAGGCCAAAGAGTTTGTGGATATGCTGCTTCCGTACATTAGCTCTTAAATTGGCATTATAGATATATGGTAATATTTCCTTTATTGATAGTTCTTATATTAGCAATCCATCAAGTCATTAGCATTCCATAATATTTGCAATAGATCCCATTCTCTACAGTTGGTTGTGCATTTGAGGATGATTTAATTACCTAAAAGTTGATTTCTCAGCAGTTCTCTCCCTCCCTCTCTCTCTCTCCCTCTCTCTCTCTCTTTCTCTCACACACACACACACTCTACTTCACTTAATAAAATGTATATATTTACAAGTCAATGGCTTATAGACTTCCCCCTCCATTTCCATGTCCTAATGAAGTCCTTTATGGGCCGCCTGAGTCGTGCACATTAATTAGCCAAATATACTTAACTCGGTTGTAGTATATCTTCTCATACGCACCATTTGATTTAATTATACAAGGCCTGCAACATTTCGGGAGACTGCGAATTGTGTGAATTCCGCATAGTTAAGCGATTGCAAAGATTTTGTCTCTCTGGCTCTTGGCATTCGAGTTATTTGTTAAGCAGCGCTGCCTGCTGCTCAGACAGGTTGAGTGGCTAATGTCTGTGTCTGTGTGTATATGTGTGTGTGTGTGTGTGTGTACGTTGGGCAATTTGTTGAGCAACTACGTCAGCGCTGCCTGGGCTGGCAGCCAATGTTAGTGCCTTGGCTGGCTCTGGCCAAAACAAATTGGCATACGAGCTCGTTGGGCAAAGTTCTGGGCCAGTCTTCTAACTTGTTTACAAGTCGTTTGGCAATTATTCAATTAAATGTCGACGCCAGCGGCAATTCTGTGTAATTTTCGACGCACGTAGCGCCAAAAGTTCAAATACATTTAAAGCTAACAGGAAATCGCGTAATGTCGACCGTCTCAATGATAGGGGAGAGTCGCCCTGAGTCGAGCTGAGCCAGATGCTAGGCATGGCCACCCGTTGGCCAATTCAGCGTCCTGTACCTGCAATTCGGATTGCTGCTGCCCCAAAGGTCTTAAAGTATGTTCAATTTTCTTTCCTTTTCAATTTCCTTACACCGACACAGACCCGACCAAGACAGAGCCCCAGTCAGAGCCAGAGTCAGAGCCAGAGTCTGAGCCTTTGACACAAACAACTTCCGCCAGCAATGTGACTCGAGCGATGCTTGGCCAGCTCGTTAGCCATTGCAATTGCATCACAGACAACGTTTTCCCTCCGTCTGTCCGTCCGTCCGTGTCCATCTCAGCCTACGCCTACGCCTCAGCTCGCCTCGCCTCGCCTCGTCTCGCTTCTGCTTCATTTGTCCTTTTTGTTTACCTACCCGAGCAAGAGCCTGTTTCTAGGCTGACTAAATACATATCTCCATCTACTCTCTACACATCTATATTTATATACTTGTGCTCACATGTAAACATGTATACATATATACATATGTGTGTGTATAACCCTGGGTTGTACGGTCATTAAGCGTACATTTCTAATGATCGTTGAACACAGGCGCATGGCTTTAAATTATTTTGTATACATTTTAATTACTACATTAAGAGCTGAATAATTTACACATTAAATGGGTTAGAAGTAAATCTGATGCGAATTACACTGTCGAATTGCTAATTGCTGTTGCTCTCTTCAATATGTGACACGGAAATTATTTAGATTTTACTCTAATTAAGGAAAATGGCTTAGAAGATTAATATGACAATATATGTAGTAGAAATGTTAAAGGGGGATGGAAGATGGGCGGAGAAGGAGATAGAGAGAGAGAGCGAGAGACATAGATGATGGGGAGACCGAGAGATAGCGAGAGAGAGAGGCTGAGAGAGAGAGAGAGGCTGAGAGAGAGAGAGAGAGAGAGAGAGGGCGAACGGGGAGAGAGTGAGAGCGAGAGAGAGAAGCTGAAAATACGTGTACAGTAACCTATACAGAGGGGGTACGAAGGGACAATCGCACAGAGAGAGAGAGAGAGAGAGAGAGCGAGATAGGGACATAGAGGAAGAGAGAGAGAAAGAGATAGAGAGACATAAAGGAAGAGGGAATAAGTTATATAAAGACATAGATAGTGACAGAGAAAGCCAGAGAGAGAGAGAGAGGGGTAGACACTCTATATCGATAGGAATAATGTCAAACAGAGATAAAGTGAGAACGAAAGATAGAGATGCAAAGCAAAGTGAAATAGTGAAATAAATGGGGGCGCCAGAGAGGGAGATGTGGAATGGCAGAGTGGTATAGAACAAGTACAGAAACAGAAAGAGACAGAGATAGAAACATACAGAAAGAAAGAAACAGGGAAACAGAGAGCGAGACAGATATGGGTGATAGATAGGGAATGAGAGGAATACAGAGACAAAAATCAATGAGATATAGAGATAGTGAGAGATAGAGAGAGAGAAAGTAGTGGAAGAGGGAAAGAGACAGCAAGAGCTGGAGCGAAAGCGAGAGTTTCAATAGCCAATTTAAAGTCAATTGAAGGCTCATCCAAATTGTATAAAAAGGAATTAAAAAAGTTTGCGCACGAAATTTGCTTGGGAAATTATTTACATTTTAATTACATAACTTGATTGCAAAACTTGTCGTCGTTATCCATACCAGCAGCAGCAGTCTCGGCATTGTCCTTGTCCTTGTCCTGCTAAAACCGCAAAGGTAAAGGAGGCAAACACAGGAGCCAAAGCGTAGCGAAACTTTTCGCTAGCCGTCAACTAGATGCTCTTTGCTCAGACTCCCGCTAATGAAATCTATAAGCAAATTAATTAACAGAGGACTACATATAAAATGACAAGAATTACAATATAAATTTACCATAAAATTCCGTGGGATTTCATAGGAACTGCATAATTTTGTAAGCTGCCTGCTTAGAGAATTATGAATAGCTGAGCGGCAGAGTAGACTAGGTTGACTAAGTGACTGACTGAGTGAGTGAGTGAGTGAGTGAGTGATGCCAGCTCCTTTTGGCATTCGCTGGTATTGTGAGATGTCCCTGGCTGTTGACGTAGTCAGCAGCTTCTTGTTTTTGGCTTGGGCGACACACACACACACACACACACACACATAGACACACACACACACAACTGGCTCTGACATGCTTAAATATCAAAGTAGCTTTTGCTATTCATCAGCGCGCCTGACGCTCGGGGGGCTGTGGCGTTGGCTGTTTCTCCGGCCATGGCAGGTGCAGCCTGGGACTGCGGCGGCGGTGGCGCATGATGGATAGCATTGCGCCGTGACAATGCGCCTTGTGGCAGCAGCAGAGCAGCAGCAGCAGAGCAGCAGCAGCAGAGCCGCTGATATGTTCGTGCGTCTCTATCTTTAATCTCTCTCTGTTATTTGTGTCCTTTCAGATCTAACCACTGGCAAATCGGGATAAGACACGCCCCGTCCAATTACCTGTTAATATTAACAGGCGGCCCAACTGGCTGACCCCCAACTGGCTGACCCAACTGGCTGAGCGGGCGCACTCATCTCTCAGGGGCACACACCAAGCAACAGCAGCACCACAACAGCCGCACAATGGGCAAGAAGAACTCCAAATTGAAGCAGGACACCATTGATCGTCTGACAACGGACACATACTGTGAGTACCAGCCCCTCTCTCCCTCCCCCTCTGCCGCTGTGGGCTCACAAATCATGTGGGGTGCGTGCCAGCCTTGAACTCTATATGAATTATTGTGTCGAGCATTAAAAACTCTTGAAAGCCATTTTGGCAGCTCAAACGTGCGCAAGTTTTTCGCAGATAAATACGAACCAGAGAGGAGGACGAAAACTCGACTATGTTTCTGCCATGTTGCATTTAAGTGCTGTCCGCATCCCTCTCAAGTGCCAATGAGGGTCTGGTTCTTTTTTTTTTTTTTTTCTTTTTATAGCTATTTTCGAATTGGTAAACCCCTCTCGGACCGAACTGAGTCATACGAATTAGACCGCTTTTCATATGCTCCCACCAAGAGTATATGAAGCAATTGATTTCCTCCACTCAAGTTGTCAGCTCGAGATGTTACAAAGATTTATCATTGACCACGCAGGAGGTCTTAAATCATTTTTATATCCATTAAGTCAATCGAATTCAATCAAGTCTGCATAATGGAATTCACTCGCATATGAATTCGATTGAATCGGATTGTGTGAATTTGATCAAGAGATCAAGAGTGAGATGAAAGATATCTTGCATTAAGAAATAATCTCTTAAATTGTGAATAGAGAATGTTGTATAATCTGCCCAGTTTCAAGGCGTTTAAGAATGCGATTTTTTTTGAGAAGGAAATGAAGGAGGTATATTTAAAAGATTTTATATACCAAATATAGTGGTTCTAGCTCTTAGGACTTTTGAAAAATATTTGAATAGAATTGAAGTATAATTGAGGATAACAGATTTTTTGTACCAAATATAGTGGTTCTAGCTCTTAGGACTTTTCAAATATATTTGAATAGAATCGAAGTATAGCTTTAAATAAATTTAAATTACTAAAAGTTAACGATTTTTTTTCGTAAAACTTGACTTTTTTCATACTATAAAGAGACGAACAGACATGTGGCAGATAGACGTACGAAATCTTGGTTACTTAGAGCTCGACTGCTAGCTAGGACTGAGGATTAAAAGTCTTTATGCCACTGCCAAGTCATCAGCCCTGGGTCAAGTCATTAGATCAGCACTTAGTTATATCAATTCAATATTTCCCACTAATCGCTCGAGATTTCTATAAATTTTAGAATCATTTAGTTAAAGTTGAATTTGTTGACCATTGAGAGCCACAAGCTGCTAGAGTTTTTTTTGATTTAGTTATGTGAATGAAATCAGTTGTTCTCTTCATATGAAACATTTCTTGGAACTCTGACAAATTGGACGTGAAGTGCGTCAGCGACATGTGAGTTTTTGGCCGAGTGCTCCATTACTGTTTGCCAGCAGCAGATGGAAACTTTTTTTTTTTTTTTTTTTTTTTTTTTTACTTCTTCCTCTGCTGCTGCTTGTCGTTGGCCTGGGGAGGGGCGGGGCGCCTTGGCGCTTTGTGCGAGCTTAGTTTATGGGAGCATTGGTACAAATGTTCTATACACATACTACTTTCCAACAGTTGCACATGGCAAAAGTTTCTGAGTGCACTCGGCCTGTTCCTGTGCCTGTGCCCCCAGCCCCCTCCCCATCGCCGTCCATGGCGGGCCATTGCATTCGGATTGCTGGCTTCGATTCACAGTCGGTTCATGAGCTTTAAGAGCTTAGGAGTATTCTTTATTGTTCATTGGCCAGAGTGGCCATATTATTGGCAATCCCCGTTTGATTCAAGTGCCGAATGCTCCACTGGGCTGTATTTCAATCGAGCTTTGATCCAACTAAATGTTTCAAACTCAGCTAATACTCTGTGTTTATTCAAAATGAGCTTAACAAGTGCGATCGATGTGCTTTACTAACCCAGTGAGGTTGAATCATTTAATGTGTGGTTGATTGACTCGTTGACCAACTGGGTTGACTGATTGACTGGCTAATTAACGCAAGGATTGATTGATTGAAAGACTAGGCCAGGGTCACTAACTGATTTATTGATTGACTGTGATTTTGATTGAGTTTTTTACTAACTGACTGAGCTCTTACTCATTGATTGGCGGTCTTTACAGCACTGACTGGCTGATTCATTGGCTGACTGGCTTTCTACACGAATGATTGACTGACTGAAGTTGATTGAAATCTTCGTGACTGACTGATTGACAGATTGATTGACCGATTGACTGACTGGTTAACTGATTGTGATTGACGGATTGACTGATTGACTGATTGATTGACTCACAGATTGATTAACTGATTGGCTGATTGATTGACTGACCGATTGACTTACTGATTCACTGGCTGATTGACTGACTGACAGACTGAAAGATACACGGGCGATTGATTGACTGACTGATTGCCTGACTGGTTGACGGACTGATTGACTTACTGATTCACTGGCTCATTGGCTGTCAGATTGACTGACTGATAGGTTGACTGATACACGGGCGATTGATTGACAGACCGATTGACTGACTGGTTGAAGACTGATTAATTGACTGATGGGTTAACTGACTGACTGTCAGATTGAAAGAATGACAGATTGACAGATTGACTGATTGACTAACTAGCTTACTAACTAGCTTACTGACTAATTAAATGACTGACTGACTGATTGACTAATAGAATGAATAGGCATTCTGCCTGATTGATTTATCAACCATGAAACATTGATTAACTGACTGACTCAATGATTCATAGACAGGCTGCAACTCATTCACAACTCGATGCTATTAATTTTGGGGATTCATTCAAATGCTGAATATTTTGTACCCAATGTCCCTAGGGGCGCATTCTGAGTGCAACCAAGGAAAAATGTGCGGAAATGTGGCCAACATTTGATAACTTTGGCAGTTGTTGTGCGCATTGGCAGTATTTCCATCTTCGGGAATGCGAATTTGTCTCCCTCTCTCTTTTTTTCCTCTCTCTTTCTCCCACTCTCTCGCTCGCTGTATGTCTCGCCTTTATGTCAATTTCTATTTGTGTTATGCTTCACCAAACAGCCGCAGCAAGACGGCGGCAAAACGTTTATAAAACTGAAATGCAGCCAATGTTATGCAGTGGCCCCAGAATCAAACCCAGAACCCAGAACCCAGAGCCCATAGCCCAGAGCCCAGATGAGACCAGAGCCAGATTCACAGTCAGACAGGCTTCGTGCCTGTCGCAATGTCATATTGCGCTGCCATTTGAGCTGCATTCATTTGGCACATGCTCATGTCAGTGCAGAGCCACAGGGATATGGAGAGGGTCCTGCTGGGGCCTGGCAAGGGTCCTCTCGACTGTACCATGTCGCAAGGTCCAATGTCCTTGTCAACCGGTGCCGCCCGTCAGTTTATTCTGCACGCATTGGCATGCAGTCAGTTCTGGCACTCAAAATTCAATTCGATGTTGAAATTATTATTTCACTTGTTGTATGTGTCGCACATACACATACACTATCCCTCTCTCTCTCTCTCTCTCTCTCTCTCTTTCTCTCTTGTTGTGCGCCGTTAAATGGCTGCATGGGTATGAGTAGGCACTCAGCTTGTCTCCCCGTGACAGTTTGTTTGGCATTTAGCACTGGAAATCAAACGTATAAAAGCAACAAGCAACCAGCAACCAGAGCAGTAAAAACACATACAAGCATAGCACAGCCCTCCCCCCCCTCACACTGTCCACGCCGCCCGCCCGCACCCCACACTGCAGCCGCCCCTCATCGAACAGCTGCTGCCAATGAATGCTCAAGCGCTTGTTCCTGCCTGCGTTCCCATGCTTGACGCCCATTTCCCTCCCACTAACAATTGCACAGTGGTATGAGGTGCAGCAAACATGGTGCGCAATGCTGTTGAGTTTGTGTGTGTGTGTGTTTTTTTTGTTGTTGTATTTTTCAACAACATGTTCTGCTTTATTAAACAAGTTTTCTGCTAGCTTTAGTGACAACTTAATCTAGTTTAACATTTGTTGTATAATGCAGAAGTTTTTTGCTGGATTTATTATGCGGTGAATAAATGTGATGTGTGATTAAGTCCAGCTTTTCAATTATTCGATATAATCTATATATTATTTTATAGACTGCTAATTAAAAAAATATATATTTATTTTTTATAGTTCGATTTCCATTTCTCTTCCTTATTTATTTATTTTTTATTAGTTTCGAGTTTCAGTAGATCAAGTCATCTGATTTTTATCCGAGTTAGTTGGGATCTAATAAAGTTCCACTCCTCTTCTAAATTGCGGGAGAATCTCTCTTTTTTTTTTTTGTTTTTTAGCTCTAGAATCTATGGAACAGCTATAACTCAACTGAATTTACTTCAAATTACCTTTTCGAGGACAGATAGCTAGATCTGACTTATCTGATTGACATTGAGCTCATTAGATACTTATTATCATCAAGTCCATTCTCAAATTCCACTGTAGCGCAATCAAGTTAACCTCCTTGCCCATATCTCCTATTTCTATCGCCTCAATCCTATCAACTTTTTCATAATTTTGGCAATCCCCATTTAACATCTTTTTTAAATCTTGTTCAAATAATTTCACTTTATTTAGCACCTAACTCTTGACACTGTGCATCGCTGCCTGCCCTTGTCATTGCCCCGCTGACAGCGCCAGTGACGATGCACAGCGTTTGCCCCAGTCACAGTCTGAGCCCCAGTTCCACGACCAGTCCCAGTCCCTGGGCCAGTCCCAGTCCCAGTCCCAGTACAAATACCCATCCCAGACCAAAAACATGATGCACATGTTGTAAATAATTTGCTAATGGCGCCATTGAAGCTTTCACAGGACGAGGGACAAGTGCTCGAGAGCATTAGCTCTTCCAGCTTTATAGTTCTGAGTGCAACACATAGTCGACTCACAGTCAGTCAGTCAGTCAGGCACTCAGTGGAAGTCTCCAGCAGATTCGCTTGGCTGCACATGCAGAAAGAGAGAAAAGGCGTGAGAGACAGAGAGTGAGCGAGGGGGGGAGGGGGAGCGACTCTTGATGGCTGATTACTAAAGTGTCAATTATTGTATCGAACCGAAATTAACGTCAAATTTATCGAATTTAACGTCAGATATTAGCAGCTACTACTGCACTGCTGCTTCCAGCTGTCAACTTGGCAGTCTCTCGCTCGATTTCAGCTGTGAGGCTAATGAAATTACTTTTAGCTCGGCGACATCTTTGCTCTCTGGAGCCACTGTCGCTGTTGTGGGAATTGTTTGCGTATTCTCTGACCAATTGGAATTTGCAACGCATTCGGTTTCATGCCACCAAATCATGACTTCCACAACGCCACACGCGGAATATAAATGAAGAGCTTGCATGAAATATGCCAAGGCCAATTGAAAGTTTGTATTAATTGCTGCATTGTTAGCAACGGTAGTGCTACTGAAGGTAACGAGAATCGGGTGCTAGCCTTGGTAACACGATACGCGATAGATACAGTTAGCGGTTAGAGCGATAAAAAGTTAGTTTCCTTGTCGCGGAGCATCGAAAGCGTAATTGAAATTTGAGCTTTTATTTTGAATTTATGGATGGAAGGGTTAGAAGTGCATTGACTATCGATAACTTAAGTAAATACGGCGGATAGGTGAACAGATGGACGGACTTATAGAGTGAAAGACAGCAGAACGAACAGTAGAAGGGATAAAAGAAATCAAATCGAACGGACAGAAGGACGGCCAGAAAGGCGGACAGAAGGACGGACAGAGGAACGTCCAAAACGGAGGGACAGAAGGACGGACAGGCGGACAGATGGAGGGAAAGACAATCGTATTATAATATGGACTGAAAAGCGGACGGGTTAATAGACGGAGAGATAGAAGGATGGACCGACGGACAGAAAAGCGGATAGCCGGATAGACGTACGGACGGACAGACAATCGGATAAAAATGTGGTCAGAAAAATGTGGACAGCAGGATGACGGACGAAGGGATCCAAGGACGGTTTCATGGACAGACGGAAGGAGTTACAGACGGATAGACGGGCGAGCAGATTAACGGATAAAAATGCGGATAGAAAGACAGACGGATAATCATACGGACAGACAGAAAGGCAGACAGTAAAACGGGCAGGGTATAACGGAAGCAAAGAGGGAAAAGAAGATGTCAAGCTAATGAATGAATATTAAAAGCTATTACTTAGATAATTTAATTTACAGTTATGAAATTTCATGCGAAACTTTTCGGCAATGCAAGTTATATACTAATATGATTTACAGCTATGCTTAGTCCTATTTGGAAGTTCTAGTGAGGGGTTCAGTAGAGTAAATGAAGTTTGCAATGGAAATAATGAGGAATGCTAATTGAGTTCGTCGAGATTCCAAATCAAATGTAAATCGAAAATAAATGGAATTCGATATAGAAATAGCTGAGCTGACATTTGGTCTTCTAATTAAGACATCTATATATGTATGCTTATTCAGGTTTGTATTTTGTGTGACTGTTTAATGTGGATTATCTCGCTGTCGTATCGAATGCCAATTAGGTGTTTTGATTAATTGGTCATTTGTTGCGCCGCCAGGTGGCGTGTTTGTATCGTATTTAGGACTGTCATGTTTACAGGGTATACGGCATGCAGACACAAACTTGAGAGTTGAATGTGGCAAACAGCTGGAAAAGTTTTCCGTTACACGCACATGTACACACACACACACACACACACACACACACATGCATATATGCGCCCGCATGCAGCTCGAGTTTATTTTGTTTCCTTTTTTTGCCCCACTTATTTCTTAATTATATTACTTTCTTCTTGTTGTTCTTTCATTTTGTTGTTGTTGTTGTTGTTTTTTTGTTGGCGGCTTTTTCAATGTGTGGATGTTGGCAAGACCTTTGGCAGCCATTCATTAATTAGCATGTGGCCACTCCCAGGCGGCGGCTGGCTGAATGAGTTCTTGCCACCAGCTATGTAGGTGTGTGCGTGTTGATGTCTCTGCCGCTCGCACTCCCTCTCCCTCTCTCTCTCTCTCTCTCTGCCTCGGCCTCTCTCTTTTATTGCCCATGTGAGCTTATGCAAAAAAGTTAAATTTAATCAGTTTAAAATTAAATCAAATGCCGCCAAGTCAAAATCACAAGAGTCGTTGGCCTTTTTCTCGCCAGCCCCTAAAAGCAGGCAACGAAAAACGTTTTTCCTTTTCCTTTTTTCTCTCTCTCTCTCTCTCTCTCTCTCTCTTAAATAAACACTGCGGGCTGCTGCTGCCAGAGGAAGACAAAATGGCTGAATCAGACGTGAAAAAACGCCGTCTTGTACAAATAAACATTTAAATCGAAATAATTTTGTTTTTTTTTTTTTTTTTTTTTTTTTTTTTTGGTTTTTTATTTTTCTGTTGGCCTGTGCGAAGGGAATTGGCGCTTTGAGTAGCTCACTCAATTCGCCCAGCTATGAACTAATTTGCTTTACTGCTGGCGGCACTCCGCGACAAGCTCTCGTTGTGAACGGTTGTGTTGCGCATGAAATTTACCAAAATCTAAACCCTTTGTTTTGATTCTGCAATTTACCGTTGTTTTTCTGCTCTTCGAGCTGTGCTTATCAGCAGATATCTATATTTAGACATCGTCGCGCGCGGTGTCAGTGCAAACTGTGTAAAAAGAAACAATAACAGCTCCGAACTTCAAGAACAAATTCGTGCGCTTGCCCTGTGGGCAAGTGCCTTCTCTGTGAAACACAGATCATAGACATTCAGACAATTTGTGACATGGAGAAAATAAATGAAATTAAGAATCTGAGAGGTGCCACACCTGCTGAACTCAGATCACAAATCATGCACGAAATTGCAGCAATTGAAAACAATGCCGAGCAATCGAATGATTCTATTAGCATCAACACCAGCCACAGCTCTAGCGGCCAGGCGAGAAGCTCTGAAATTAAAACTTCCAGCTTTGCGGTGGGTAGTTTCTCACTTGTGAAATCTCAACGCAAGCCGCTTCCCTGCAAACGCAAAAGCATTGCGTCCTCTCTCCTCACGATAGCCCGACAAGCAGCAATCCCAAGAGAAGTTCCCAATCTACTTCTCAGAAGCCCACTTTGGACAATACGTACCGGAACAGATTCGAGGCGCTGACCAGCGATTCTGATGACGAAGAGGAAGAAGCAATGTCGACCGAGCATACCAACCCTCCAGTCTCATTGACAAAAGTTCTTGAGCAGTGTACTGCTAATCATCGTAAACAGCAGGACAAGCTCAAAAACACATCAGCACAGCCCCGAGTTAACAAACAGTCTCAACTGACTCCAAAGTCAAATATCCCTCCTATCACCATCCCAAGGCTGACAGATCTTCCGATGTTGCAGGAACTATTGAAGAACAACAAACTTTATGGCTCCAATAAGGTACAAATACGCACCTCTGCCGGGGGTCTCACGCGTCTTTACGCCCAAGACATAGAAACATTTAGAGCTATTCAAAACCTCTTTGAGACTGTCAATCTCGAGTTTTACACTTATCAACTAAAGCAGGATAGGCCATATAAGTTCGTCATCAAAGGTCTGCATCACTCCACCTTACATTCCGCCATTAAAAACGAACTTGGTAGCCTGGGATTCAACGTCACTAATATTCACTGTCCAGACAACACAAAGAGACCGGAAAATCCCATTGACATGTTTTTCATTAGTATTGCGCCAGGCTGCAACAAAGCAGACCTTAAGAATATCATTCACTTGGATGGACAACGGATTACGATTGAAGAAGCTCGCAAGAAGCAACAGTGGACACAATGCTCAAGATGCCAAAATTTCGGGCATACGGCAAGATACTGCAGGCAGACTTTTGTGTGCGTCAAGTGCGCAGAGCACCACAAAAGCTCTGAATGTCTACTCCCAGATTCTGCACCCGCCACTTGCGCTAACTGCGGACAGGGCCATACCGCAAATTACAGGGGATGCCAAGCGTACGTGTCGTATGCAGCCCGAAACCAGCGCAAGCCCCGCAGCCAGTACCCTCTCTCGGCTGCAACTCAGCCAGCTCTTAGCCAGGTCCCCTGGCCACCAATGACTTCCGCTAGCAGACCTCCACTTGCTTCTTACCACAACTCGCGACCCACCTATGCCCAGATGATCAGGAGTAACCCCCATGACGGAAGCAATTGGCCCCCAGTAGGACACTTCACTGATCCCGGTCATACCCCCAGACAACAAACCCGTTCCACCTACCAGCCCACACCACCCACTGTACAAACAAGCCCCGAGTTTCCGGCACTCATAGCCTCTCTTAATACCCTGAACGAGACAGTAGTCAGACTAGTCAAGATGCAGGAAGAAATGTTGAGCATGCAGTCCAAAATACTGGACCTTCTCGTCGCGCGTGCCAACAATGTCTAATGTAACAAACATTATGTGTTGGAACGCCAGAGGGGTTTCCAACAAAATGCGTGAACTGGAACTCTTTATTCAACTTCACGATATTCACATTCTGCTAATCAGTGAAACGCAAATAGTGGACGGCTTCGTGCCCAAACTCTTCCGCTTTGCCTGTCACACAGCAAACTACCCATCAACCAGCAATAGGAGAGGTGGCTCCGCCATTTTCGTGAGAGAGGATATTGAACACTTTTTCACCATCCCAGTTCGGTCTGCTTCCATTCAACTGGCCAGGGCCAGAGTAGCTACGGGATTGGGACATGTAGAGTTTGGCGCAATCTACTGCCCACCAAACAATCAACTGTCCATGGCAGATATGCTTGATATATGGCAATCCTTGGACCGGAAATTCCTGATCTGTGGCGATTGGAACGCTCATCACCAATCTTGGGGATCAGCGAGAAGCACCGCTAGGGGTAGAGACCTCTTCAACCTCACGCTGGCTACATCCACACAGATCATAGCCACGGGCAGCCCCACTCGATTCCCAGACCATAATAGGCAACGGCCTTCCTGTCTGGACTTTGGTCTATATAAGGGCATACCTCAGTGGAAGCTGAAAATTGCCTCTTATAACGATCTCGGCTCAGATCATATGCCTCTGGTAATCTCGCTGGATGCCTCTATAAAATGCTACCCTCAGGCCGAAAGACTGATTAATAGAAATGTCGACGTAAACCTATTTAAGTTGATCCTCAACAATATGATGCATCCCGAATTGGAGATAAATTCGGAACAGGATGTTGATGACGCTCTGCACCTGTTCAATGCAAATATTCGCCGCGCTGCCAAGGATGCGCAAAAGACACAGCCTAGTCATACCCCCGCCAAGCCGGTTCCTTGATACTCACTTCAGAGCTCCGTCATCTACTGCAGCAAAAGCGTCGCTTAAGGAAAATCTACCAGCGTACTCTACATCCGGTAGACAAGTCCAACTGGAACAGAGCAGCAAACTCACTAAGATCGGAGTTGGCCCGACAGCGCTCACAGATGTTTGACGACATGCTTGAAAATATGTCGACTGCAAAAGACGCTAAATTCAACCTGTGGAAAGCCACCAGAAGTAGCAGACGTCAAACCATACGGCAAGCCCCCATCAAAAATGGCCCGGATAGCTGGTGTCGATCAGATGAAGAGCAAGCGGAGGCTCTTGCCACCCACTTAGAGGCCCGCTTCCTGCCGTTTGCTATAGCTTCACAAGAAGATACGCAATCCACCGAGCAAGCCCTGTTGTCCCCACTACAGCTCGATCCACCGGAGGAGCCGTACAATTTTGATGAGGTGGCAACCGTAATCAAACACTTAAACCCAAATAAGGCCCCGGGACACGACAATATCTGTAACCGCACACTCAGAGCACTGCCGGAGAATGCTATCCTCGTTATGGTATTAATCTTTAATGCCATAACGAGGCTTCAGTATTTTCCAGCAGTGTGGAAGGTTGCGCTTGTCGTGATGATCCACAAGACTGGCAAGCCTGAGGAAGACCCTGCTTCATACCGACCTATCAGTCTCCTTCCTTCTTTATCGAAGGTTTGGGAAAGACTGGTCATCCGTCGGCTGGTAGCAGTAGCGGAGGCTAGAAAACTCATTCCGGCTCAGCAGTTTGGTTTCCGCGCTGGACACGGTACTACCGAGCAGCTGCACAGAGTGACGGATCACATCCTCAGGGCTTTCGACAACAAAAAGCACTGTAATGCCATTTTTCTGGACATCGAACAGGCCTTCGATAGGGTATGGCACCCAGGACTGCTGCAGAAGGTCAAGGAACAGCTGCCCTCGCACTACTTCGCTCTGATCCGATCCTACTTGGAGGGTCGTTCTTTCAGAGTGAAAGTTAAATCGAGTCAGTCCTCCACATACTCGATTGCCGCTGGCGTACCACAGGGCAGTATCCTCGCTCCTCTTCTTTTCTGCATCTTCATAGGTGATGCTCCTCTTCCTGATGCTTCAGGCTTTGGAGTCTCCCAAAGTTCAACTTTGGTGGCAACCTATGCGGACGATATCTGCGTAATGGTGTCAACAAAATCCAGCTCCGCAGCGGCGGAAATTCTCCAAGATTTTATTGATTCCTTTGTACAATGGGCGAACAGGTGGAATATTAAAATTAGCGCCACTAAAAGCAAGAGCTTATGCTTTTCTTTAAGAAAGGAGGCGCCCACCACCGTATTCATCAATGGTACCCCCTTGGAAAAAGCCCGGACGGTAAAATACTTGGGCATCCACTTGGACAGTCGGCTCACTTTCAAGCCCCACATTCTGGCGACTGTTGGCACCTGTCGCGCCCGCCTCAAGCAGATGTCCTGGCTGCTACACAACAAAAGCAAGCTGTCCCTTGCAAACAAGCGTATGTTAATAACGCACATAATCACGCCAATATGGAGGTACGGTGTACAAGTTTGGGGAGTCGCCGCAAAGAGTAACCGACAAAAGATCCAGATAATGCAGAACAAGGCCTTGCGCCAAATCACTGGATGCCCCTGGTTCGTAAGAAACTCCTCCTTGCATAGAGATCTCAAAATGGATTCAGTGGAAGAGCAGATCTCATTTCATTCAAGCCGGTATAATGATCGCCTCAAGTCCCACGCCAACCGGCTGGCAAGAAAGCTGCCAAATTCGAAACCCATTCGTCGATTAAAAAGACGACAGTTCGAAAACCTCATCGCTAATAGTAATTAATTTACTTAAATATATATGTTTAAATTTTAGAAGTAAATGTTAAACCTGTGATGTAAATTTTGTTTCAAGGAAGATTATAGGGCAAAATGATGCTCTGGCGCTTCCTACTAATAAAAAAAAAAAAAAAAAAAAAAAAAAAAAAAACTGCTGGCGGCGCTAAGCACACACACACACACACACACACACATAGTGACGCTCACACGTAGCATGAGATATACCCACACATATGCATTATTCATATAGCCGCAGTAAAAGTCCTCTAACGTCGACATCAACATGCCCAGGAGCTAACTTAGCGGACGCGTTGGCGTGCGTAGACTTTTAAGTGTGTGTGTGTGTGTGTGTGTGTGTGTGGTAGTGGGGGGCGGCGTGGTGTTAGCCCCAGCGATTCGATGCCGCTTTGTGCTTATGCTGGTGCAGAGCCGCCCTCGCCCTCGCTCTCGCCCACGCCCACGCCCACGCCCTCGCCTTTGCCTTTGCCTTTGCCTATGGCGCTTATAATGAGTTATATTTTGATGCCAGGCAACTGAGGAGCTTTTCAATTTGTGCTCAATGGCTGCGGCTGACTTGAATTGCGTGTGCAAGGCAAGGACTACCATGACTGACGGCCAGTCGGCCTCAAGACCCAACTCAAGAGCCACTCACCCAGTCACCCAGTCAGCCACTCAGCCACTCAGCTAACCCCCAATGCCATTACACATTTTCCAATTAATAATGCAATTCGCATATATCTAAATATCAAATGGATTTCTCTGTTTCATACACTGCTCCTTGGCAAATTGTTTAACGAGCCCAATCAAAGAGTTCGGATCAGATGTGAGCCCATTGAGATATACATATATTGGAGTGGCAATCGCAATCAATTTACAGAGCAATAGAAAATCATTTGGCTTAACAATGAGTTCAGATCGCAGATTGATTTGATAAAGCGTATAATTGAGGAACTGGAAAGGTCAATAAAGTGATTTGCCATTTGTTGTTTGAACTGGAATGATATGAGTTCTGGTTATTAGAACACTCTGTTGTTTTAGTGTATATGTCGTAGGCTTATCAATATTATGTCTATAAAGATCGTATAAGAAGAGAGAGCTTCTTAATTACCGGATATAGGTAGAATTTCATACATTTGCATATTTCATTTCAATTTTCTACTTATGGTATATTCATATCATATTGAGAACAATAAACATCGACCTTTTTTATTCTTTTTTAAGTATGGATTATTTATTTATTATTTATTATTTTTTGTTCATTATTTTTATTAATCTAAACAGAAATTGCTTAGATATTATATAGAAAAATATATTCATTATATATATATATTCATATATTCATATCATATTCATTTTATAATTTATATAATAATTGAAAAGGTAAAAAAAATTTTTTTTTTTTATCCTTTAATGATGGGTCATTTATTTATTATTTATTTAAAGCTCTACTACATTTTAGGCAACTTAGTCTAAACAGAAATTAATTAATAGTCATATTCATATGTAAATTGATTAACTATAAATATAAATTGATTATGTATATATATCATATATATTTTCTAAAAGCTATAAAATTAAAAGAAGATATATATTTTAGGGCGTGGTAATTACAGATAAAGCTTATGGAATCGTGAGTACATTGAAGTTGTTTAGGTCAAGACACAATCCAGGTGATGGCGTCTAAGTCTTCTTCTTGTACACACTTAATCTTAATATTAATATAAATCTTAAGTGTAGTAAGCCATTTGTTTATTAAATAAAATAAACAAATATTTTCTTCTCTCTGAAACTGTTTCTTCACTCCAAAAACCATTAATATAGCATCGCTTAGCTTAGCTTCCTCTAGGCGTAAGGGTATTCAAAGGTTGTTACCTTCAACTCAGCTAACTTGACTCGTGTTTTTCAATGTTTTTTCATTTGTAAAGTGGCACACGACTCTGGGCCTCGCGCTGGCTCCTAAGTGCAGACGTGCATGCACCACACGCGCCTCTAAGTATGTTATATGACGATAAGCTAACACACACGCACACACACACGCACACATATCGATATATGTATACATGTATAGCTGAGCACATAGCTTCGACAGTTAATATGTGCATGGGTGCATATGTATGTATGTGTGTCTGTCTTTGACTGCGCTGCTCGTGCTGCCTGAGCTGCCAGGTAATAAATTAAATGATTTATTAAATGATATGAACTTTATGCAACTTTCACACACACACACACACACAAGCATAGACATAGACAGGCAGTTAGTAAAGTTCCGGTGGGCTACCTCGTCGATTGGCCAGCTCCTTGGTGGGGTCTGTTGCTCTAAGCCCAGCCAATGGCATCCCATCAATATTTGAGGTTCGTAAGCCGACCAAACTTGGCCTAAGACGGCATAACTCAGCGGCTGAGCCAAATTGTTTACGAGTTCATCAGCTTGGCCATCTGGCGGCCGATAAGGCCAGAGGTAAGCAGCTTAGGCCAAGGCCCGAGTCTCGGCTCAATCCAGAATGCTCAACTCCAGAATGAATGGGCGGAAGCTAAGCTTGTGAATGATGGCGATTATTATCAGCATTAGTACTAATATTGCTGTGATTATTACTATAATTATTATTATGACTACTATTATTATTATTCGTGGCATATGCTATATTAAATATATACAGTGAGTGCTTCGGTGAATCACACAGCTCTGCTCGCTGGAACAACTCACCGATGATTGCTAATTCGACTCAATTCCAGTCGTAAATTCCAAATTAGATGTCCAACTGTATCACTAATTCACTTACTTAAAATGCTGTTGGTTCTGAAAACAGCAAATGCGGAAGCTTGAAATACTTATGTGGAATATATACTTGCAAATACCCTGCATAGATATAATGATAAGTCTTGTCTATGACAAGGAATTACTATCCTTTGCATTATTATAATCAGCGTCGCATTAAAATATTTAGATTATAAGATTAATATATATATAATTAATATATCTATGATCATCTCTCTCTCTCTCTCTCTCTCTTACTCAGCAAGAGTCTTCGGTTCTTTTCGTTTTGGTATTCGATTGAGCGCCTTTAGTTGGCTTGTTTAACGAGACTTAGTAATGAGACTCAGTAACTGAGTAAAATAGCTCAAAAAGTCACATACACACACTCAATTCAGGTACGCAACTGATACGCATAGCGAGCACAACACAAGCATACATACCAATACATATAAAAAAGATGGCCCGCTTCATTTAACTCAACGAAACGGTTAGAGAATATCCAGAGTGACACAAAACGTTTACGAGCCGATCAAAAACGAGCTCGTTAAGGAGACGATGCAATCGGTTGCGCTACGATTGACGCTCGCACAACGATACTCAGTAACTGAGTAAATTAGCTAAATAAATCACATACACAAGCACACCTTAATTGATATGTTTAGAGAGCTGGCATACAACCAATACACACAAAAGAGACAGTCGTTTCATTTAACTCAACGAAACGGTTGGAGAACAGCCAGAGCGAAACGGTTACGGTTAAGGAGCCGATGCAATCGGCTGCTCTCTGAGTTTTTTCTCAAAGTAAGAGTGAAATACACTGATTGGCAGACATCGCGTAACGGGCAACAGTTATTTGTGAAGTATGCTCTCTGTGTCCCGACATATTTGTATGTATGCATGTCTAATTTCGTATGGCGATGCTGATAATGAAAGAGCTGCCATCCTCTCTCTCTTTTTATGTGTTGCTATTTTGCTATAGTCGCCGAAAACAAATCAGTCGCAAAATATGAGCTTGAGTCTGCTAACTGAACAGGGCTCGTTTATTTTGAACTTCGTTTTCTGATTTTGTCTTGTCTTGACAAGCTAAAGCTCTTAAGACTTGTGAATGATGTTTTTATTGTTTTAAATATTATGAATAATCCTTGAGTGTAACAGTTTAATGCTTACTGAGCGAGAATCATGCAGTCGACTCCACTGTTTAAATTAAGTACTCTTTCATAACGTAATATGCAGGAAATACGCGTGGCTAGCCCCATAAAGTATGCTATATATTCATAAGCTCTTGATCTACACGCGTGCGACCGTCTCTCAAAAGCTAGATACTTGGCATTTGAAGTACATGTACCTATGTATATATTCCTGTATAATTCAGTTTTCTTTCGATACCGATTAATTTCGTATATTAATCATAGCTTGGGCTCTGTAACCGCTTCAGGTTTACAGCAATAAATATACAAATATAACATATTTAATGTAGGATAAACAATATAATAGATTTATATTTACTGCTGTAAACCTCAATGGAATACCCTAAAAAATTGATACTTTTAAATGGGTTATGCGGGCTGCTGCAATGAATACATAGTTTACGAATGTATTCACAAATCAGGAATTACTATAATGCAATTACTTGCCAAAAACACGTATTCGGAATGATATTATCTCGCACTTGTTATTCAAGTTGTGGAACAATTAATTTCCCTCAGTAAAGCCCATAAGCTGCGTTAACTGTGCAGTAAGCAGAATATCTGCTTATGTGTGTGTGTGTGTGTGTGTGTATACAGACACAGCCACATGCATGAGCATTTCGCCTGGCAGAGTAAATACATAAATGAATGGCAAAAAAAAAAACCCTCGATTTAACAATGCATAAAATGCGTTTAGTGAGAACGTTGAATGCGAAACCGAAAAACTCTGAGTAAATGAGTGCGCTCACGTATCAAGCGACAAAAAAGCGAATTGCATGAGTGGGAGTGCGGGTTAGCGAGGATAAAAACAACAGCAATAAAAAAAATATATTAAAAACAAAAACAACAAAATGCGCAGTGTTGAACATGCGCTGAGAAATACGAAGACAAAGCATGGGCAAAACTTGAGTGATTCGAGTGCTTCTGACTTTGCTCAAATTTGCATTACGTTTTGTGCTATATTTCTTCTCATTTAACTGAATGACGAATGGTATGAGATCAAATGCGTGCTCATACTCAAGCTCACTCAATTCATTGTGTGCCGCTCGTTCACTCAACTCAATTCAATTCGAATGAATTCAAAGTGTCTTATGCTATGAGCAGAGTTCAGGGTACCTGCTAGTCGTGCACAGCCGACTAGAGCACTCTCACTTGCTTCCATTTCAAATATCTAATAAATATTTCTCTCTCTCTCTCTCTCTCTCTCTCTTTCTTTCTCCCCCATCTCTTTGCAGTTACCGAAAAGGAAATACGTCAATGGTAAGAATTTAGGTGTTCCAATTAGAAAGCAATTTGCGACTCGCAATTTGCCAAATGCCACAAATCGTAGCGCCTCTTAATGCGTATGTATGTATTACACACACATGAGTTCATTCCATTTACAATAATTTGTTATTCATTTTGATTTTAAAATTTAAATCAAATGTAATCATGTTCATTTGTCTCTCTCTCTCTATATCTCTCTGAGTGTGTGTGTGTGTGTGTGTGTGTGTGTGCATTCGCATCGAAATTCGATATTCGAAATATTTGTGCAATAAATCAGTGGCGATTCGATTGCGAATGCAAATGCGAATGCCTCACATTATGTAAATATCACAAACACAATTAGCATTAAATAATGTACACAAAATTGTTGACATTCGATTATTAAATATTTACATTCAACGAATTTTCCATGTATAAATTTCTCTCAATTCCGTTTTCGGTTCTATCAAAATATATACATGAATGTATGTACATATATACTCGGATATTTATATAAGAATTTTTACTTATGTTGAATATTTTTTATTTATTTAATTTTTTGTTTTGTCTTCTTTTTTTTTTTTGTGTTTGATCAACTGATGTTGGACTGTTTGTTAATCTTAAATCGTCTACCTCTCTCCCTCTCTCTATCGCTCTCTCTCGCTCTCTGTCTCTACTTCAACTCTTGCATTTTGCTCTGGACTTGTTTTGTTTTACCTGTATCTCACTGAACTCTAAACTGTGCTATCCCAAAAACAAAACAAAACAAAATCAAAAACCAAAAACCAAAAACCAAACAAAATCTATGTCACTTTGAAGGCACAAAGGTTTTCTCAAAGACTGCCCGAACGGTCTGCTGACTGAACAAGTAAGTAAAGGGCGCGAGCCCATCGCCTCTACGTTTACATCATTTTATTTATTCATTTTAACCCATTAACCAAGCAATAGCCATGGTCAACTGAAGTCTGCTTTTTTTTCTCGCAGCCTCTTTTGATTCGATAATTCACAATTTTAAACAAGAGGAAAAACTACTTGAAAATTCCTACTTTTTATTTTCTATTTTTATTTTATTTTTATTTTTTTATTTTCATGCTAAATTTGTTATGGCCATACTCGAATTTTTATGTTTGTTTGGCCTTGTGCCTCGCTCAATGCCAACGCGATTATTGGTGCCGCAGTTCTGTGGCCTTTCGCGGCCTGTTTGCGGCTGCCAATGGAACTTGTCCATGCTTTCCATACCCTGAGCCCATTCAAAATGGAAAATCGGGGCATAACGGTTTTGTTAAAATGTATGTAACAGCCAGATGGAGGCGTGGCAGAGCCCAGAATGTGTAAAGAGTCTTCCTCAGGTTGATGATCTAAGTCCATTTAGGACACTCCGTCTCTCTGCCTGTCTGTCTCTCCATCTGTCCGCTTGTATGATCTTAGGAAGAACACATTTGATTGTAGGTTTCTATAAGGCAGGCGTATATCAAGGTTGCTTCAAAGCAGAGATAAATATTGTAGTTTTAATGTTATCGACTATTATCGATTATATGCACAAAGGAAGCGAATAATTATTCAGTTCTACTAAGGGCATCCCGTAGTCGAATAAACTTGACTAGACTTTTTTACTTGCTTTTTTCTTGTGATGTGCAAAATGTGGTTGCTGCCAGGGCGCAGGTCCCACTCCCACTATAAGTATTGAATGCTTGACAAAGGGGTTATTATACGACAGCATCGAGCCCAGAAGATAGTCGAGTAAACAAATATTTCTTAGTCAGCGTCTGGCTGAGGCAAACACTCGAGATTTAGTGTAACGTGAGTGAGAGAATTAAATTTACTTAAGTCAACTATAAGAGCTAGGCACACGAAATATGATTGTGTTGATCCTGGGTAGGATGTGCAATTGAAGAGCATATTAAAAAAAAAAAAAAAAAAAAGAATCGTATCGTATCGATTATTGTAGTTTGGGTATTACCTCAATGGGTTTTCATTTCAGTGGATCGCTAGATATCGACTATAAACTTTGATGTAAAAAGAGTAGCTAATCATTTTTTTGTTGTTTTGTTTTTGCTATGTGCACTTTCATTGCAATAAATCGATAAGTATCGAAAATCTGGGACCATATATAGCAGATTATTAATTTACTAATATAAGATATGGATGGATCATGGATCAATAGGCTTCGATTATGATATTGAGACTTCATATACCAAACTTATCAATTCACTGATATAGTCTTTCATATTCATTGATCGATAAGTATCGACTATGAAATTTAATGTTTAGATCTCCGTAGCTAAGCGGCGAAAGGGACATTTCCTATAAAAAGCCAATTAAGCGGTATCTGCTAGTTGTGCAATAGAGCTTTGCCTTATACACATATTTGTGGATATATCATTTATTCACAGCATACTCACAAACGCATTTGCGGTTTTCATGCAACTCATGCAATGATGTATTACCATAGCCTTTCAAAAATAGAATAAAATAAAATCATAATAAATAAAATGGTTATTTTTATGGCATATGAGTTTTGCTCTTATTTGATATTAAATTTAGTGCAGCGCTAAAAATGTGTTTTTACTTCATAGAAATATATCTCTATTAAGGCTGGCTAAGTCAGGTTGCTTTTGGGTAATGCGATTGGTCTTCCTTCCGGTCAGACATAACGAGCATGAGATTAAAAAAATTTAAAATAATGTAAATACGTTCAACTAAATTCCAGCTCTTACTTAACTTCTACGAACTACTCTAGTCACTAAAATTAACTTTTTTTTTTACCTTTGTGTAAGCTGACTAAACTATAAAATTAAAATAATTTTATAAAATATTTATCTGTTTGCATAATATTTTATATATTTCTTGGCTACGAATCGGCTTATACTTTTATATTATAATGTACATATCTACTCTTATATACTCGATATTCAAGATCTGTTCAAAACTCAATTTTCAATCGATTAGTCAAACTTATCGACAGACAAAAGGAATATAAATACAGACAATCGAAAATCGAATCGAAGAGATTCGATTGGTATTCAATATGAATTTCTTGATGTTTACTTTAAATGGTTACAAAATAGGGCGATAGGAATTGCTCTAGACTTGTGTCATAGTTTGTAGTCCTTACTAAAATGTACTAAATACTGTACTAAGTACTAACAAACATTTATATACAATATATCGCCAATATATTTTGACTTATTTTCATCAAAATTTTCTTGTTCTCTATTGTGAATGTTCTCTGCGCACAGGGATTCATCAAAATTTACAAGCAATTTTTCCCAGACGGTGATCCCAGTAAATTTGCCTCGTTGGTATTTCGAGTATTCGATGAGAACAATGTAAGTAAATCACATGTGTGTGAATTAATTGAATGAATTAATCAATTAAAATATCGCCAGGATGGAGCTATTGAATTTGAGGAATTCATACGTGCGTTGTCCATAACATCGCGTGGAAATCTGGATGAGAAACTGCACTGTAAGTGGAGCCGGTGATACGGCTAGAGCGAAATAATTATTCAACATATGAATCTGTTCACTTAATAGGGGCCTTCCGTCTCTATGACGTCGACAACGATGGCTACATCACGCGAGAGGAAATGTACAATATTGTCGATGCAATTTATCAAATGGTGGTAAGTGCTCGAGGAGTCTCCAGGGAGAAAGAGCGCGAGAGGGAGCAACAGAGCGTAAAGGGAGTCACATGAAAACTGAAATAAAAACATTTATGTTGGAGTTGTGGCAACTTTTAATTTGATATTTTTACAACTGCGCTCAAAAACGAATTCCCTGTGCGCTGTCCTTTACAATGTGAACGATACCGGAATTTCAATGCCCCGACACCTTCTCATTGTCCACTGACAATCGCAGGAGCTTGTACATGTACCTCAATAGCCATCTCGCTCTCGCTAAGCAATAGTCTGTGTAGCTGTGCTTAGCATTAGCTATCTGTGCCTCTCTCTCTCTCTCTGTCTCTCTCTATTACCTACTGTGCTTGAGAGGATATTGCAAATGAGAGTCGTGTAGCCAAAACATAAACCAACGTAGCTCTAGACAATCGCTCAGGCTCACACAAATACAAATGCAAACAGTCAAGTAGTAGAAGAAGAATCAATAGAATATATATCTGTAATCAGAATCACAGTCGGATTCACAGTCAGAGTCAGAGTCAGAATCAGAGCCAGGGTCAAAGCCCGAGTCAGAGTCAGAGTCAAAGTCAGAGTCAAAGACAGAGTCAGAGACAGAGTCAGAGTCAGAATAACAGTCAGAATCAGAGTCAGAGTCTAAGTCAGAGTCGGATTCACAGTCAGAGTCAGAGTCAGGGTCAGAGCCAGAGTCAGTATCAGAGTCAGAGCCAGAGTCAGAGTCAGAGTCAGAGTCAGAGTCAGTGTCAGAGTCAGATTCATTCAGAATCAGAGTCAGAGTCAAAGTCAGAGACGGATTCACAGAGTCAGAGTCGGATTCACAGAGTCAGAGCCAGAATCAGAGTCAAAGTCAGATTCATTCAGAGTCAGAGTCAGAGTCAGAATCACAGTATGAATCACAGTCAGAATCAGAGTCAAAATCAATGTAAGAGTCAGAATCAGGATGCCAGAGTCAGAGTCTTTGATCAAGAATCGAAAATTCCTGCAGTTTAATCTCATTTGACCCATAAATTATATGAATCCGTGGATTTCTCGGTGGGTAAAATTGATTGAATTGATTATAAACGGATTGAATTGATTATTGAATTTATGAATATTTATGAAATGTTCGTATTTTCCAACAGGGCCAACAGCCGCAGACGGAGGATGAGAATACGCCGCAGAAGCGTGTCGACAAGATCTTCGATCAAATGGACAAGAATCACGACGATCGGCTAACCTTGGAAGAGTTTCGTGAGGGTAGTAAAGCTGATCCACGTATAGTTCAGGCGTTAAGTTTAGGTGGTGATTAACCAATGGAGTAATTGTAATTCGAGATTGTCACTGAGTTGGAAGACAACGAATTCGTGCACAATAAATCTAAATATGGTTTGATGATATATACAAACAAACAGACGCACACATATATATACATATGTACATTTATGTATATGTATATGTATATGTATATTATAAATGGTTAAGTATATCCACCAACACATGCAGACACTCCCACATACGTTCCCACACTCCACATCACACACACACGCCATTTGCTGGAGGCAAAAATGAAAGCGAAACGGAAATTTGAAAATTTGTTTCTTTGAAATTCAACAGGATTGCAAAATATTTGAAACTAAAAAAAAATATATACAAGCAATAACAATAAGCAGAAAAAAATAGAAACCCAATTAACAGTGTGGAATGTTATGCATAAAAAATAATAGAAATATATGATATATATTTATATAACAGAACACCAACTAAAATAAAGGAAATGCTTGTTGTATTTTTTTTTTTTATCACTGATGTATGTATATACTATATATAAATATATACATATATAACTAAACATTAGGCATTTGTTCAATTGTGAAAGCATTTTTATTGAAATGCTTAAAGAAATAAAAAAATAAAAATAAAAACAAATTCAGAGATGAAAAAAATATGCAAATTTTTTAAATTCCGAAATTTAATTTAATTTTTTTTTTTTTTTCATTGATAATAAATGAAGTACGCTAATATACATATAATATCAAAAATATGTTAGGCAAAGTTAGGTATATATATATGTTTATAAATTACAAATGCCTAAATCTAATGCTAAAGCTTTTAAAATAAAACAAAAAAATGAAAACAATGCAAAGTCCCCTAAATACGCCGCTTACTCAGCTCGATTAAAGCGATATGTTGATAATCGATATTCATTGAATACAAAATTTGCTTATTGTGAACTAATCAAATATGAATTATATATACATAAACTTAGATATACTTGTATGTATATATATACATAAATATATGTATATTGCTCCAGCTCGAGCCGGTCCGAATTCGTGCCAACCGATTGAAAACGCCTGCTATATTAAGTACTCAATGTATTTATGGTTTGACCTGGCTTGAGCTCTTATTGGGTGAAGAATTGCTATTGCCATGAGATTAACTAAACCACCTAATACTCTCACGTGCCAGAAAACGGTACTTCGGCTAGCGATCCCCGATGATCGTCGTGAGAGCGACGCGAGATCCAAGCGCCGAAGCTGTAGGAGCGACAGAGACGAACTGTAGTTCGGACTTTAACACTTTCCAGTTGCGAGAGCCGGTTCGGCAGTACCCGTAATATGTGAGGCAATATATACATATATATATGTATATTTGTGCGTATATATGTATGAGCATACAGCAAATACGTGTGCTCATACATACGTATATGTACCTACCTATGTATTTAGATATATACATACATATATGTATGTATAGAAGGATAACTCAAGTCAAAAACAAAGTCAGGAAGCTTTTTATTAAACTTGAAAAAGGAAAAACTTTAATTTTACTATTGCATGTGGCATGCTTCTAATCTCCTTATTTAAATATGTATATATATCATATACATATATATATACATGCTGTACATACTAAGTTCTGTATATTCTAATCGATCCTTTTCGCTGAATGATGTATGCGTGCAGTATCTCATTTATTTGAATTTAGATTCTCGCTTTCTTGAGCTCAGACAATCATTTTGGTTCCGATGCTTCAATATATCTTTTTAATATTTTATGAAGAAGAATAAATGGTAGGATAATAGGGATGAGACAGAAGAACAGTGCTAAATCAACCCTATCTGGGTTATACTATATATACTTTTATATAATTATAATACTATATACTTTTATATACTTTATAGACAGTTGAAGTTGGAGTGGATATTCGGGTTGACAGCCCAAAAGCAATAAGATATGGTGGATATATCTGCTTTCTCTTTTAATTTATAAATTTCCTTTCCTAATTTACTCAACCTTTACATATTGAAACCTTGATTGGAATAGTCAACTCTTGAGCTTATCTACACGTTTAGTCAATCTGCACACATACATGATAAAGCCTATGGATATTTTTGGAGTACAAATTGAAATAAAAGTTGCTTATACATACTCTGTATATATATATATACTAAATACGTATATATGTTTTTTTTTTTTTTTTATTTAAATTTACTATGGTTAAACACATATATACATATATGATATGATATGATATTTTTATGCATGCCTTATTGAATAATATCAAAATTTTTCTATTCAATTTATTTTGGCAATCTACAACTACTTAGAGCTTGCAACTTTCTAAAACATATTCAAATGGAAATACGAAAACAAACAAAATATATACATATATATTTACATACAATATTTATATATAGAATTATATAAGTACGTTTTGAATGCCTTAGAAACTATCGCATTTTACAATCATCGTCGTGCAAACACTCTGGAAAACAGACTCAACATACACACACTCTATACACGCTCTATACACGCTCTATACACTCTCTATACGAACTATACACCTATGCTTAACAATTTATACAATATTCTCCTAATTTTCTGCTTTCGTATATATATTTTCTTCTCTACAAACAGTCTAATCACCATACTAAAATGATTTCTATTTTATATGTGGTTCAGCTTTATAAAAAAAAAAAAAAAAAAAAAAAAAAAAAAAAAAAAAAAAAGCATTAAAACCAAACTCTAAACTCTGACAAACCAAGCTTACAGTAAAACCAAATGTGTGAAATAGTAAAATCATAATAAAAACACACACAAAAACAAAAATAAAATAAAATACATATATATATATATATATCAATAAAATATAAGCTAAACAACCCTTTAAAAATCTGAGAGTAATAAAAAAAAAAGTGTTAAAGCACCTTATCTATGATATACTAGTCGGCACTGTCAGACTAGCAAATACCCTGAACCCAGTACGGATATTTTGGCAGAATTAATTTGCTTGACTCTAGTTCGATTTATATGAATGCCTGACTAGAAATACCCTGACTAGATTGACTAGCAAATATCCTGGGCCAGCAACACTTTTATTTTTCTTGTTCCACCTGCAGCTTTAAAATATGGATTTAGTTTGATAGCTCTAGTCCGATTTTTATATCTGCCTGACTAGGATATACCCTGAACAGCTTGCTTTTCTAATACCCTGAAACCGGCATGGATTTCATTATACACATAAATATCTCAAGCCAAATAGATAGTCTTTTGATTCCGCTTTTAGCTTTAAAGCATAGCAGAAGAGTTTTGTTCTGTCTACTCCGATTTATGCGACTGTCTGACTAGGAAATACCCTGGCTTAAGTCAAGTAAAGAACTGATTGATTCGGCTTTCAGCTTTAAGGCATCATTATAACAGTAAAAAATCTATAAAACGATATTTCCATCAAATATCCCTTATCAAAATCCTATATGTGAAATATTTTAGTGTCATCTGGGTTCAGGGCTTACTCCTTATAAATACATCTTTCGATTGTACATTTTCTAGTGCAATGTGCTTTATACAACTTATACTATATTTGATCCACTTACTTTTCACCTATGTTATCTATTCGTCAATATTGCTTTGTGTTTCTATACAATTCTTAGTGTTCAATATCTCAATTTTATTATTATTATTATATTGTTTTCATTAAACGAATTTTTCTTAATGCTTGCGTTGCGTTTTTGTAGACGATTTCTTCTAAAATTGAGTTTGAGTTGCTACAGTGATCATTCGATATGGTGTCTAAGCGGCCCATATTGAATGTTTACTGAAGTTTTAGTATAGTTTTTAGTGGAAATGTTTCCAGCATAAAAGCAATCAATGAAAATAATATATACATATATACAATTAAACATTTTTTAGAGATATTTTTGTTAATAATAATAATATATAATAATGGAAATTGTGAAATCACTTGCTTAACACCAATTTGAAGTGCAATGATATTAATATATATACATAGTAAAATGTGAAGAAAAAAAAAAATGTACTCAAGACTTTTGTTCTAAACTGAAACTGAAAATGTGTTGGTTAAAAAAGGAAAATAAAATAAATCAAGAAATTGCTGCAATTAATAGAAGTTGACATAATCTGGTTTCCGTTACTCAAAGCTAGTAGCCAAACATATACTAAGCAAAACAAGGCTAAACACACTCTAATTAACTATTCAATTGCTCAGCACAATTAAAAATTCATTAACAAGCTTTGCATTATTAGAGGCCAAATTTGATTACCGTGAATCTCATCAAATATTGTTTATATATAAATAATATGTCTATATATTAATGTCGTATCGGTGTAATATGGTGTTGTCTTAACTAACACACGCTATATTGTCAGAGAGAGACAGAGAGAGAGAGAGACAGAGAGAGAGAGAGAGAGAGAGAGAGAGAGAGAGAGAGAGAGAGAGAGAGAGAGAGCTGAACTTCGTTCCGGGTATTGCCGAGTGAAAGCAAGAGGGCATTGGTTCGCTATGTTATCGATAAACGAGCAGAATGCAAACGAGACTCTAGTCTTACAAAAGACGAGTAACAGCACTTTTTAGCTAGTTAACTGAACGACATCGTTAAAGTGGAAGACTTTACCGGTAGTATTACCAACGCTACGACATACATGTACATATATATTTATATATAATACGAAATTGAGTTTTTTAGGGCCTATTTATACCCTGTAAACTATATACATTTATTGCATTCAAGCACAAAATATTTGCATGCCTTTTTAATTCTCACCGCAAATGCAAGTGCAAAAAAAAAAAAAAAAAAAAAAAATCAAATAAAACTAAAAATATATTATACATTATATAGTTATAAATAAACTATATTATTAGCTAGCAAACGAGAAAAAGCTGCTTTATAAAGAAAAAGAAAAAAAGCAATATACTTTTCCCCTTTGGGAGCAAAGTGTCAAAATCAAAACTGAATGCAAAAAAAAAAAAAAAAAAAAAAAAAAAACAAAAAAAATGCAGTCACAATCAATTTTTTTTTTTGACGCTTAATACACTTGACAAAAAAATGGATTAAGAATTGTACATAAACCAAATTTAGACGTTAAGTTAAAGCAAAATAACTTAAAACTACAAAAAAAAAAAAAAAAGAAACCGTTATTAACTAAATTTAATCTACTTCATAATACTTATTACAAATACTTAAAACAAGCAATTCTGTCTCTTTTCTTTTATCCAGCTAAGTGCAATAATTTTTAATAAACATAAGCAATATTTTAGTTTGAATGATTCAACTTGAACTAAGCTAATTGATTTACACTGATTTTGCCTATCAAAATAAAAAAAAAAACCAACTCATCAAGAAAAAAAATAAAAAATAAATAAATACAAGATGAAACTTCAAATTTAATATGCAATATTAAAGCAAGGAAAATAAACGTTTTTTGAAATTATTATAAAGAAACCAAAATGGAAAATTTGTTTTATTGAAAGAAATACCAGGAATTGCTCATGAATTAATACCGAAAAAGTAATATATTACGATCTCAGCTTAAGCCTAATTTGAAATTATTGCTGTCGATGTTGAATCTTTAGCTATCAAGGTAGCTGTTTATGTACGGGACGCTTTTTGCCGTTTTGCTGTCCGTCCATTTGTTTCTAGATTCGTTTCAAAAACTGCTACGATTTTTTTTTTTTTTTTTTTTTTTGATAATAAAGGAATTTATAGAAGTACCTACAGGAATATGAAATGTATACTGTTTAGGACCGTCATCTTATAAAGAGTTAAAATACTGTACTTGAATTTTGTTTTTTATAAGTTCACTTGGGGCAAATCAGGAAATACTATATCTGGTATTGAAAGAACCTATAAAGGTAAAGACGTATACTTCTTGGGATCGTCATCTTATAATGTGTTATGATACTTTCAATATGTTCACTATGGGCTACGTGGCGATGGGGAAATATCATCTACCGGTTGCCATGGCCCTAATGGGTCTATCTGAGAAATTTTTACATTTCAGGAAAGGATCTCTAGCTTCAATTGCTGCTACATGGTTTGACTCACATTGAGCGAGGGATATAGCACAAAATCAATATATGTACTCAGACGTTAATGAAAGTGCCAGCATTTTCTTTGTCATTCATAATAGAAATTGCTGAAATTAGAGTGTGCACAAATACAACTCTTTAGTATACCCTCGGAAAGTAGACAAGACAGAGTATACTTGCTATGGGAGTGATATAGAAACCAGCTCAATCTGCAGGCTCTCTGTTTATGCTTGATCTGTGCCTGCTTATGATAATGGAAACTAATACGCCCGCTTATGCAGAGATCTGTTCAATTAATCTTATGCACATAATTGGTTAGCTCGATAAATATCGATAGACAGACTTTGGCCCTCTGCAGAGCTCTGGCAGGGTATTCCTGAGTCGGCTACTGGCTGCTCTTCATGCTGATCTTTTTGAGATTGCAGCAAACCAAAGTTTCCCACGCTGCTGCAGCGCGACACTCTTTGGGGCAGTTGCACTTGCCACAGAGCTGAACAACTGCATATCGACGCCTCTGCATCTGGCTCTGGCTGCGGCAAGTGGGTGGCAAGTCAAAGCAACGAGCAGCGGGCTGGCTCCATCTGATAACATGTGTTCAAGCAATTTTCATTTTTATTCTCTTCATGCGACGATCTCTCGCATTGAGTTGCCTGAGCTCAAGTTGGGGCTGGAGTTTGGAGAGGGTGCTGATAACTAGGCTAACAAATTGGATATTAGAGGATATTTAACTCTACAAAAATTTAATTTTAAGTATTTAGTATTATATATAAATTAACTTATATATCAAGAAATTTCGAATTTCTGCATTTTAGCTTCATCATATCGTATATAATAGGCCCCTAGTTGGGACACCCTAAACGCAACTCATTATTACCGCTGCTGACAAGTTGTCAGATGTTGGGGGAATCTCGGAGCTCGGATCGTCGAGATCCCCGCACGAACTTTGGCAAATTGCAGTGCGGGAACCGTGAGAAATTGTGGCGCTGTGTCATGATATGCCTGAGGATATATGCATGTATATACGAGTATATACTATATATATCTCTTTGTTTGCATATCGTTGATGGCATGTTGTCGGGTCGCCAATATGCCGAACAGCCGGTGACCGTGGCCCCCACCGAGTGACGATTTCCTCACGAATATGGGCCAACGCGTTGGGCGCCACTGCGACGCCCCAGAGACGAGGAGCGAATTGCCCAAAGAGATTTGCGCGTAGAATTTGTGGGTCAGCTGCAATTGCAGTTCGAACATGTTTTGGAATCGATTTATTTATCGAACAAAAGAAGAAGAGGGGTAAAGAGAGAGAGATAGAAAGAGAGACAGGGATAGACGGAAGCCAAAAATAAGCTGCAGACGGAAGTACGCAAATAGAACACAAGTAATACACAAATTGATGAAAAGTCGAACGAGTGGAGGGCCAATTCATATCGATTAGCCGCACAGTTCCCAGAACGAAAAGCCCATGGCTGGGCCCTATCAAATCCGAGCAGGCAATACGAATATTTATATTACCCACTCGGCACTTGTTTGGGTTTTCCACTGAAACGGGGGAGAGTTTCCACGCGTTTCTGGGCTGCAGCGTACGTAGCCTTTGTTTTCCGGTTCAATTGTGGGAAATGTATGATCACCCACACACACACGCACACATGCACTCATACCCTGAGCTAATTGTCACCAACGAAAGAACAAGTGAGAGTGCTCTAATTGGGGAGGGCTCGACTTGGATATACCTAAAGTAATTGCCGTAAAATAATTTTAATGATTGTTTGAAATGAGAGATGAGTATTTACCTTATATACATTAGATCAGATCGAAGGGTATCTGCATTCGACATTCAGAGACGGACCAAACGAGCTCAGATGTTAGTTTCGAAATATAATTGCCTATGCCATTGGATCAAAGCCATATACCCCATTTACACACTTGCACTGAATGCAGGGTATTTAAACGAAAAAGACAACAAACCACCGACCATTCCAAAAGGGACCCAATTTGAAAATGCAACGCATGAAATGCACGAGTGCAACATTCAAGTGACATTCGTAACAGACTTTTAAGGCGAGAGCATGAGGGACTAATACTCGTGTAGAATGAACCACTAAATGAAATTCAAGTGCGGAGAGCCTCACTTAACCCAGCTCAGCGCAGCACACATACGCACACACACGCACACACATATCGCTGACACATTCAGTGACATGGGAAGGGAGCAAGGGGTGCAGGGGAACAATAGATCCTCTTCCTTATAGACAGAGGGTCGCACATGCGCATTGGAGATGCTAATGCTGCGCTAATGCAATTGTAAAGTGAATAAATTAGACATGTCGGAAATTTCGATATGAGCATTACTAATGATAACAAATGGCTAATGAAACGAAATTAAATGAAAGCTTTACTTGAAGACAAATGAAGACTGATTTGATATAATATGTTTAGGGTTTTACCTCTAAGCAAAATAGTTTATGATAATTTGAACTAAATCAGATAGAAATCTGTAAGTGTTGCTCTAAATTTTGGCAAGGTACTGCAATATACCAATAAGAAAGGTTAGTGCCAATATTAAAAGTTCTATTACTAAATAATAATCTAATTTTGGCAGATCCAATATATAAAGCTCCATAACTAAATATGTAGTTGCTAAAGCTCTATAACTAAACAAATTTCCATTTCATATTATCTTATATCATTTTATCTTCTACTTATATTGTACTCACTTACATCTTGTTGACACATAAAAATTATTATGTAATTATAGAAATATATTGTCTTACGGTTAATACGTGTTCATTTTTGTGTTTTTTCCGCTTAGGCATAATTTTTATTCGATAAGTTAAATATACTACTTTGATATATATCTCTTTAAAAAGGTAATTTTTTAATCTACAACTTACCTTTTATTAGTATTGGTATTAGTATTAATTAGTCACTATATATGCTTCTGTAACAATCAGATGCTTAAATGTGCATGGATTGCTATGCATTGCTCTATAATATTTCAAAGTCATTTCACTTTTAATTTACATTTTTCTAAAAAACCTTTATTATATTCCATATAACATATATATATAACATTCCTGTTAACATACAAATCTCCACCTCTCGCATTTCATTCTTCTTCACTTTAGCTCCACTGTGCAGAGCTCTAAAAGCTGCGAATTGTAGCTAATGCTTCAATCAGCATTAGTTCTATGTGCTCATTAGGCATTATTTAATTTACCCTCTCTCAATGGCAGCTCTATGTATGATTATGATTTACGCTGCTGCCATGGGCTGTGAATGCTATGAGGAGTCGTCATTTGTCTGGCGGCGCGTTATCTGTCGTATTCCCAAGTACCTAAAAATAGACAAAAATTGTAGCGCACTTGAAGTGCACTTTGAAACATCTTGACGCTCAAATAAAACAGCAACAATAATACAAACAACAAAATGAAAGAAATAAAGAAAAAAGAATTATGACAAAAACATGCATTACGGCACGACAGGCATGTGATAATATGTATGCACATATGCAAGTATGTATGTATGTATGTAACGAGGAAGAGGAAGAAGAGAGCAGAGCAGAAAAAAGATGGCAAGCGGCCGAGCCGACTGGACTACATAGTAACAGGATCGGGCCACGGGCAGAGGCACGGGAACACGCACATGGACAGGCGACTGCGACGGCGACTGCGACAGCGACAGAGACTGCGCCAGCGACTGCGACTGCGACTGCCAATGGAACATTCATGTGAATGCGGAGTTCAAGTGCATGGCATGACACAGACACGCAGCCCAGAACGAGGCTCTGTCTTTGTCTATTTCGCTGTTGCGCTTCCACTCCTTCGCTCTGCCGCGCTGCCGCTCTCTCTCGGTTGCTGGTCTCTCTCTCTCTGCTCGTGTGAGCGCGTCTGCTGCAAAGTGTTTTTCCCATGCGCTATTTTTAGAATTGTATAAATACATGCGTATACGCTTGAAATGAAATATTATTAAAATGCATTTTCAAACAAGGCAATAAAAAAAAAAAAAAAAAACACATATGATTAAATATTTGTGAACAAATGTACACATATATTTATGTGCATATATTTACATATGTACATATATATAAGAATGAATAATAATAAATATTAATAAACTAGAATTAAAATATACGAA
Organism: Drosophila mojavensis; assembly: GCF_018153725.1. Lineage (NCBI taxonomy): Eukaryota > Metazoa > Arthropoda > Insecta > Diptera > Drosophilidae > Drosophila > Drosophila mojavensis. The sequence continues at coordinate 15,912,589 of NW_025318667.1, forward strand.
TATGAATTTATTTGTAATTGACCAAAGTTATACTCTACATTACTCCATACTCGTCAATAACAATACTCTAATACTCTAAAATTAAGAAAGTTAGCTTAGCTTAGCCATTTGGCCTACGTGATATGCCCTTTTAAAATAAAAGAGTGTTTAATCGCTGTCAGGATCATTTCAAAGCTGTTCAAGTGAATCACAAAGTCGTGGTACTCCTTCGGTGTGAAAGTGTATACATATACATATGTATGTATGTCATAAAAGGCGGGCTCAGCAGCGCAAGTCGACACTTGGAATGGGCGCCAAAGATAGGGACGAGAACATTAACGGGACTGCATTCGCTGACAATGCAGCTAAAGTGTTATATGTATGGTATGTATGTGCGTGCCTCTCTCCCGCTCTTGCTGCCACTCTCACTCTCACACTCACACTCCCTCTCGCGCTCGGTCTGTCTCTCTCTCTCTCTCTCTCTATCGTTCTGCACATGCAGTGGGCTATTATTAGCTATGCTCGGCTCGCCACATGTGTTGTTGCCAAAGGCATTGTAATAAGAAGAAAATAGTACTCCACTTGAGGCAATGGCTCATATGGCAAGTTGAAGTTTGGCGCACACACACACACACACATGCACACACACACACGCGCGCACAGTGAGTGAGTTATGTTTTATTTTTATTTGTAATTCTTTTTTTGGTATGCATTTTCCAAAAAACCCAGCAACGGTTCTCACACCCGTCGCTCTCCCGCTCTCCCCTCTCACGACGGCTCGTAGGAGTAGCCGAGCCGCTGCTCATATAAGAAGCGAAGAACGGCTACAAATTTGGACAGTCTTTGCCAGCAGCTCGGCGCGAGTGAACCACGGATAGCTGATATCATCGAGAGCATGGGCGTCATATACAAAATACTAAAGCAACAGCGCCAGCTGCAGCAGCAAGAGATGCTTGATCAGCAACAACCGGAGCAACACGAGCAGCACCAGCAGCACCAGCAGCAGCAGCAGCGGCGCAGCCTCGGCATGGAGCTGAACACGTCGACCAAGTGCAAGGTGCAGGCGGCCATTAGGCAGCGCCAACTGCTCCGTCTGGAGCAGCGCACACAGCAGGAGCACGATGAATCCCTGGCCGAGCAGCAGCTGCAGCAGCTCTGTCGATTTCTCGCCGAGAATGCGGCGCGCAAAAAGGTGAGTCAACAGTCTGGTCCAATTGGTGTCATTGGCTAATCACATATGTCTCTCTCCCTCCCTATCTCTTGCTTTCATTAGCGCCAGCGCCTCAAGCTCCAGCAGGATCCATGCAATCGAATGAGTGCTCATCCTTGTGAGCCTGCTCCACACTCAGTGGCTGGCACGCATGATATGGATCTGCTGATGGAACAGTTGAGCACATGCAGCGATGCCACGCCCTCGACCTCGCCCACGCCCTCGTCCTCGCCATCGTCCTCGCCCTCATCCTGGCCGCCACTGAGCAACAGAGCCGCCGGCTCGGCAGCACCACGCGTCAGCATCCTGCTGAAGATCCGCCATCAAATCTTTGAGCGCAAGCGTCAGCGGCAGCGCCAGCTGGCGGACCTGGTGAAGCAGCGTCTGGTGGTCTGGCGACCATGGTAGACCACCCTCAGCACTACCCACCGTTAGCTGTAACCAATGATCACTGTATATTCCTCTGCCGTGTGATTCTTACATCGTTCTTCCATATCGTAATCAAACAGAATTTTTTTTAAAATATATTTTTTTTTTTTTTTATAATTATCATAGTTAATAAAACTTTCTTTTAATGAAAATAAATATATATATATTTTTAATTATAGATGAGAGAGTTACCAGGTCTTTTAATGGATATGGATATTTTAAATTGATTATATCATGATTCTATATTGAAATTAGAATATATTTTGGATTGTACATTATATATACATAATGTTTATTTTATTAGTCAATTATTTCTATTAGTTAGGAGCAGAGAATAATTTTATTATTGGCTGACAGTAGATCAAAGGTTTGTTAGATCTCTTTTTATTTCATTGAGTTTAATTTTGAAAAATTCTTGAGAGACTGCAGCGATTTAACTGCCTGTTTCGAGATTTGTAGGATTTTCGCTTAATATTTTCTGAAATCTAATATTTTGACCACATATCGGCGTTCATACGTCGAAGCTCTGCGAACTGCGCAGTTGACGCAGCGACTGCGCTTAAGCGGCAATTCGGAGTTTACTATGGGGACTTAATTGTTGAAGAACTTTTCTTATGCTGGACTTGCGTAATCAAACTTTCAGAATTACTTTAATATGTGTATGGCCTTGCAAATTTGGAGGAAATGGGGTGGATTTTGGAAAAGCAAAATTTTAAAGCTCTAGCTCTAAAGATATAGAAAATATAATAATATAAATGAATTCTAAAAAGGATTTAGATTGATAGCACCAAAAATAATGTAGCTATCAATTTTTTTAGACACGCCAAATTCGGGCTGTACTATACAGGAACCTACAATTATACTGGATATAATGATAACTATACAATTATAATAGATATATTTCAATTGCTGAACTGTAATTAAATGAGATCTATTATAACATTTTCTATATTCAGGTGGGATAAAGAGGATATATTTGTTATTATATTATAAGTCATACAAACTAATATATAATGGCAGATATCATAATAAAGTATGAGCTCTAATATCCGATAAATAATAAAACTCAAAAGGATACATTACTATTTAATTTAATGGAGTCAAAAAAGATTTTATTTCAATATTAAAAAAAAAAAAAAAAAAAAAAAAAAAACCTATTATTTTCATCGCTCAATTATACTGAACAGAGAATGTTCACATCCACTTCAGTGAGCTTTATTCAGTCTGCAAACTCAACCCATGTTGGCCTGTGTAATCCAATTTACAATTTTCCCATTGCATATTAAAACGAACAATTTGTTCTGTGGAGAATCCAATTAATTTATTGATAATTTGCTTTTGCCGTGGCATTTGGTGAGTAAAACTTGATTTTTATTTATTTTTTTTCATTTGACATTCATTTGGAATTCGAAGTGTAATATATTTAAATATTTCATTAAACTTTGCTTTATGTATGTATGTAGTATTGCATGTGCGTATATAATATTTGCATGTATTGAATATTGAACATTGACACCAATTGAAACGGTTGAAATTCACATTTAGATATTGATCAATATAGTAGTAGTATTTGCTTGATAAATGCATATTTGTTTTTTATTTTAATTATTTATTTATTTTTTTTTATTTTTTAGTATGTAACTATTAAGTGGGACGCTTTAAAGACGCCGTCTGCTCGCTGTGTGTGTGTGTTTGTGGGGGTGTATACCTATGTATGTCAATGAGTATGTCCTATATGTGTGTCTATGTCTAATAGACATTGTCTATATATATGTATGTTTGTGTGTGTTTGGGTATATTTAGGTTATTTGGGTAGTATATTTTCTTTTTCATTTGTTTAATATTTGCGATTTGCTATTCATATTCATAGTAATATTGTTGTATTTACTTTTGCGTTTTCTTATGTCTTCCTCATTTGCATTTGCTTTCCACACTCCTGTCGCTTTTCTCATTTCTTAAGTACTCACTTGAGTGCCTGCCTTATTCGATATTCTCCTTCTTACATAACTATAGAGTTTTGTTCTTGCCATATATATGTATATATAGATATATATTTTGTTTTATATATTTTTTTAAATTTCTATTATAATATGTTTAGTTTTTCAATTTGAGCTGCGCTCGCAAAAAAAAAAAATAAAAATAAAAATAAATAAATAAATAAAAATAAAAATAATAATTTTATCGAAAAAAAATATCTTTCCATTTATAACTTGGACTTTCTGTTTTTTCCTTGTTTTGATATTCAAATTTGTTGTTTGTTTCTATTTTATAATTTTATTTATTTTTATTTTTTCAATAAATACAGTTTTCTTTGACATTCATATATGTATGTATATTTAGTGTTTGTATATAACTCATACTCGTTCACAATGCTAAGATTTGTCTTCTATAGAAGCTAAGATTTTCGTTTACTATTTTTTGTTATATTTTTTTGAATATACAATAAAAAAAAACTATTAAAGGTATACCTGCCTCACTGTTAGTGCACTATGTGGGTAAATCTCAAGATCTATACAAAATGATCTATCAAATCGGAAAATATCTGTGATTGTTCTTCTAATTGATATAGAATTTCTAATCCTTGATTTGAAACTGAGCTCTATAAAAATTCCTTCCTTGTTCCTTCGTAACGCCATTGTGAACGAGCATTGTGTAGTCGGTCATGTCCGACTGAAACATTTTTCTTTAAGATTCTTGTAGGTAGACAACATTTTGCACAGTTATTCGCTAGGTACACACATTTATTTCTTTACGTTTTACTAAGTAGTGCTGCAAGCATCTGAAATTCTTTGCGTACTCGAAACATTTTGCTCAACCAATCAAAATTAGTTTTGGCAACAGAAGTCAGGAGACGATTTCAAGGATACCCATTAAAGGTAGCTGCTCGAAGCGGGTATATTAAATGCAATGATACAAACAAATCGAACCAGATGTGAGATATCAGATCACAAAGCTGATCCCATATCTTGGACATCTCGAATATTTTCGATATTGATTTTCTCTGGTATACACAAATTTTGAGTATTACGCTCTATCAATAAGACTAAAAGTAAATTAATTTATGGCAGGTAAAGCCTTGATCCTTATCATCCATAGCACACATAAGGACAAGCCAAAGTATTCTCTATCGACTAACCTAATTCAGTAGCATACAAATAGTACTAAAATTAGTTTAACAATCTAGTATTCAACTTGAAACGCGTTTCGTCTGACGAATGTTTCAAATCAAAAGTCAAAATCGAACTCAAGAATTGCGTTTGATTTTCGAACAGAGACTCACTTGCACGCACTTAAGTACTACATTCAATAGATCAATATATACGTGTATATAAATATATTCAATTGTTGTATACGCTCACACATATTCATATGGATATACACACATGCATGTATATTTCAATAAATACGCGCTTGTCTATATAGATACATAAATATATCAGTTTACATAAATATCATATTCGTGTTTTAATCTCATTTTGTGATGTTGCTGTTTCTCTTCTTCTTCTTCTTCTTCATCATCATCTTCATGTCTTTTTCGAAATGCTTCTAAAACTAAACTAGACATATAGCTATATGGCATTAGACATCATCTGGCTGTGGGGGTTATTTCTTTAAATGCCATTTACTACGGTGACACACACAAAAATATTGAAATATTTTTTTAGATATTTTTTATGTTTTTTTTTTTCTTTTTGTTCATTATGTAGGAATGCTTATGAATATCTAAATGCTTCGACGATTTAATTAAATGCATTGTGATACTTTTTTCTTCTGTTAGCTAAGCTCTTTCTTTTGCACTCGCAATGGACTGTCCGTCCGTCCGCTTGTCTGTCCGTCCATTTAACCGTTCCTCTGCTCGCACATCAGTCTGTTCGTCCCCATGCTGTCCACATATCTGTCTTTATGTCTTTTGACTCAGCTCAACTTCTCACTTCATTTACCTTTTCTCTCTGTTTTCTCTGATATCATTCTTGAATATGGCTTTCGGACATCTTTAAAATATCTCTCGTGGATCTCTCTATATTTTATATATATAATAGTCAATCTATCTGTCAATTTACGTATTAGTCTGTCTATCATTGTCTGTCTGTGTATTAGTAAGTCAGTTTGTCAGTCAGTCTGTCATTCCGTCAGTCTGTCATTCGTCAGTCTGTCGTTTTCTGCTAATTTTTAAGTTCAGCTTAACTGTTAAATTTTTTCCAGCTTCAATCGGAAATTGTGGCTCTTATCTCTCTATCTCTCTATCTCTCTCTTTCTCTCTCTCTTTCTCTCTCTCTTTCTCTCTCCCCTCTCTCCCTCTCTCTCACTCTCTCTCTCTCTCTCTCTCTCTCTCTCTCTCTCTGTCTCTCTATCTTTCTCTCTGTCTCTCTCTTTCTCTCTATATCTCTCTCGCTCTTTCTATATCTCTGTCTCTCTCTCGCTCTTCCTCTCACTGTCTCTTTCTCTATCTGTCTTTCCTTATCGCTCTCTCTTTCTCTTTTCTCTCTCTCTCTCTCTCTCTCACTCTCTCTCTCTCTCTATCTCCCTCTCTCTCTTATATATATAATTCTGGATAGATCTCATTTGTAACTATAACTCGATTTCCTCCATTTTTGTCTTGATGCTGCTTTAAGTTTCGCTCAGTTTCTGGATTCATTCACCTCGACTCCAAATTCTTTCGTTTTAATTTACTAAAAAAAAAATCTTCTTATACTCCCAAGTTCGGCTTGAACTGTCTTTTGACTGTCTGCTTTTATTACTCCACTGCATCCCCCTTCTGCGATGAATCCCCCTGCCCATTCGGCCCTTCACCTTTTATGATCTATATTATTCTCCTTTAATATTTGCATTATCCCTAATTGAATGTGTTTTCTCTGTATCTCTGTCTTATTTTTCGCTGCTGATGTAAGCTTCGCTTAGTTTCTAGGCGCGTTCACCTTGACTCCAAATTTCGTCGCTTTAAGCCCCAAAACATACCCCAAGCATTTTAGTGCGGAGTTTGAACTGTCTTACGTCCCCACTTCATTCCCCTTTCCGTGCGATACTCTAAGCCTTGAAGGGTCTCCCTCTTCCCCTTCAAGTCTATCTAAATTCTTTGGTTCGCAATTTTATAACCTGTATTGAATATTGATTTTCATATTTGTTTTTTCTTATCCGTAAAGTTGTATATTTTCTTAAGTTTTCCTTGGAAATTCATTTTCTACCATCGAAATTGAACAACACCAATAATTTTCGTTGATTATATATATATATGAGTAGAGTGCTTCATATGCATTATTTCTTCTTCTTCTCTGTGGGAAATTCCTCAATCTAAACTTCAAACTCAAACTTGCTTATCTTGATCGGTCTGTCTGGTTTATAGTCTGTAATCTGTAAAATCGAGTTAAAAGGTCTATTGAGAGCTGTGAAAGGCATAAAGAATTCTGTTACATCTCGAACAAAGCAGATGAAAAGTATTGAAAATGTTGCGTCATGAAGAGTTGTGGATGCGTCCAGAGGTTTACGTATTTACGTATTGCGAGTAGTTGGGATATTCCGGTAGTTGGGTAATAATATGTAGATAGCGAGATGATTCATTGATAGCAATCGAGTGGATTTGGCGTTTTCAAACCACGCTCGGATCGTTGCTCGATGCGGTGTGACGTGGTGACGGAAATGGGCTGGGTAAGGTTATGGGCGTGGTAGCTGGCGAGAGCGAGGGCGAGCATGTGATCGAGGGCGAGGAGGTGGGCGTGCGCGATGATGGGAGCGAGGGCGAAGAGAGGGGGCGGAGTTGGTGACGGGGGGCGAGGGCGAGGGCGAGGGCGAGGGTGAGGGCGTGGCAGTGGGTGTGGGTGAGTGCGTGGGCGAGGATACAGAGGATTGGGGAGTGTTAGGCCGGGACTATATGCTGCTGGACCGTCCAATGCCGGATGTGGTGGTGATGTGATGATTACGCATGTTCACCTTTTCGAATCGCACCATTGGAACACCCATGATGGCCTGTGTGGTCTGTGTGAAGAGTTGTCGGGCAAACTGGATTACAAACCGCTGCTGTAGCCGTTGCTGGCGGTGTGGCACTCACCTCATCCACCTGGTGGCACAGCTTGCCCTTCAGCCACGGCCACTTGATGGTGCGCATCAGCGTGTTGCGAAAGTCCTCGCTGAACAGGCAGTAGATGTAGAACGTTATCGAATAGTTGATCAGCTCCAGCAGATTGGCCATTGCCCGGAACACCTGAAACGGAAAGCTGGGCAGCACCTCCGAGGCAATGGTCATGTGCAGTATGGCCATGGGCGAGACGCAGAGCAGGAACAGGATCGAGGTGCTGCCGAGCAGCAGGAATAGGCGTCGCTCCTCGGCAAACTTGCGCGGATCGTCGTCCTTCACATAGGTGGCGCGCGACAGGACCATCTGACGGCGGCGCTCGCAGGTCCGGCGATAGACGAGCATAATGCGCAAATTGAGGCCAGCGATCACGACGGTCGGCACAAGCTTGAAGATCACCTCGAGCATTATCTTGTACACCGAGTAGAAGATGGTGCGCTGGTAGATGTTGTTGTCCCGCCGGAGATACACGTACACGTTGTTCGAGGTCAGCATGCACTTGATGAGCTCGCCGCGAAAGATGCTCGGCAAGTAGATGATGAAGGTCACCAAGCAGGTGACGAAGACAACCACGCTGCAATGTGGGGCAACGGCATGCAAAAGTTAGCTGGCATACGTTAGCTGGTTACGGCACGGCCGGACTGCCCATACTCACCCTGGCGGACCCATCACGGGTCGCGTGAAACCCGGATGGCAGACGGAAACATAACGCTCGATGGTCAGCACCAATAGCATCATGACGCCAACACCTGAAACAGAGTATCATATATACATAACTATATTTAGTCATTCATTATCTCAATCATCATTTCTGTTATCGATAATTATCATCTATCGAAGTTTGTCGTAACTTTTCTCATTAGCCATTCTTCAAATTTCCATCTAAACTCCAGCTCGACTGTTGTGAAGCAGCAATTTGGCGACTCAGCTGTCATCTTGACATTTAACACCACTCGATTATGTTCTCTGGAACAACGTCAAGTCCTTGGCTCACGCTAACAAGCCCAGCACTTCGAATGAGGTCGAGGCGAGCATTCGATACGCTCTGTGCGGAACGTTAAGGCGAGGCGTTCCAAATTGATGCTCAAGCTTGAAGCTCTGCCAGCGAAGGGAAGGCCACTATTTGATGTCCTACTAAATGGCATGGATGTGGCCTTACAGCAAAAATAGTTTCAACTTTAAAACTTAAATAATTTTTTTTTTTTTCCTTTGCAATTCGTTATGCTGTTGCTCTTGTTGGGTCAATCAATATAAAATTGCAACATGCTAATATTAGAAAGTATGAAATGCATATGCATAGCTACAAAAAATACTACAAAATACTAGAATGCACGAGAAACATGTAGAAATATAGCTAATTAAAAATACTATAAAGTGATGAACAAATGCTATAATATATTATAAAATAATAAGTATTATTTATTTGAATTAAAAAGTACTCTAAAATACTAGAATACACAAGAATTATGTAAAATACTGGAAAATATAAAATACTACAGAATATACCTAATTAAAAATATTACAAGGTGATGAACTAATGGTATAATATATTATAAAAGAATAAATGAATTATTTATTTAAAATAGAAGTACTAAAATGTACTAGAATACACAAGAAAATGTCAAATACTACAAAATATACAAAATAACAAATACTAGAAAGTGCTATAATATATTCAAATATATTCAAAATAATATATATTGAATTTGTGATATATTTTCCATTTGGTATATATGTAAATACTAATAATAGAATATTTGAAAAATTCTTGAAAAAACTAAACGAACACTGAAACCTATTAAAATATATTAATAATAAAAATAAATAAATTCTAAAGAAAGCTAGAATATAAATAGCTACAATCTATTAAATATAATAATAATACAAGCTACTATCAAATAGTAAGTGTTTTATAAAACGCTAAATAATACTAAAAAAAATCTAAGCAAATGCTGTAAAATTATTCAAATAAAAAGGTGTTATTATAAATTATTTATTTATTACATGAGTCTTATTCTTTTCTTTCACTAACTGAATAAATTAATAATAATAAAGAATTTATTATATTGTATATGAGAGCTTGATATAGGGTATTTGCAAGTCGTACACTTTAAAAACATAAACATTTCATCAGCATTGTAATATTTGCGTATTTCACTTTTATAATCATACTCAACTCTCGAGTGCTGCTCGACTTTTTGTGTAAGCCCTTAGGAGATGAGCTTTTCAATATATTTGTTTTGTCTGTAGTTGTAGTAAGTTCAATGGTCACTTACCCAAACAACCGTTACCGAGGAAAAGCTCCAAGTGGGCCGTATAGAAGGCCGGTCCAAACTCCTCCCACTGGCCGCGATCCTTGTGCACCAGCATGCGTATGCCAAAGGGTATGGCAAAGACAATGGCAAGCAGTGCGGCCGTCGAGTAGGCTGCGAACGAAACGGGAAATGTGCAAAGCTCACATTATAGCAGTTTTATGGCTGAGTTTATGCCATAATTATGGCGACGCTTCCGACAGTGGCGCGCCACAGGAAGCAACCGAAACACGAAACCAACCGACTTCAACGAGAATGAATTGCTTCGAGTTCCTGTTCCTCTTGCTGTGTCTCCCTCTTTCTCTCTCTCTCTTTCTATCTCTCTCTATCTCTCTTATATCGTTAATTTTGCGTTCCTTTTTTATTTATTTCATTTTTTTTTTTTTTTTTTTTTTTTTTTGAAATAAATAATTTGTATACCCTGAACCCATTTAAAATGTGTAAGCGAGCTGGGATTGTTTTGCCTTATTGCATGTCACAGAGTTTTCGACTTTGACTTCATATAATCATTATATATTGTTTCTAAGAATATTGAGCTGCTTTCATGTACTAATATATTTATAAGTATATAATAAATATCTTTTTTTTTTTTAACTTTTGCAATCAATAAAACATATATAAAAATAATTTTTACTAATGTAATATGTGTATTTATGTATGAATGACATAGCGCTCTCTGCACTTCTACATGTTATCGATAAATTTGGATTTCAAGTTTTGGCTTTTAAAGTAAACTAGAAGTCGTCTAAGCACTAAATATTTTAGATAGCTTGGCTTAGCTATATTAACTATTTCTATAATGATTACCGATCTGAAGACTTAAGAAGATCAAAAACTGAATAAAATCTGTGAACTAGATTTGTATACATAATTAGATATATTCGATATTAATATGAATATTTTATATATGAATATTTTATTTTATTTGTTTAGTTTTATATATGAATATTTTGTATATGAATAATGCCATTTAGATATTTTACGGGCTGTAATATCTATAAATATTATTCATATAATTTTTAGCCATAGACCATGAATATTATGAACTAGAAATATCATTGATAAATTTAATGCAATATAAGATGAAGGCTTAATGTTCTAAGCAGCCTCACTTGATCGATAAATATCGATTTTGAGACTTGACATTCTTCATTGAGAATTCGTTTAGCTATCGAGCTCAAATCGATCCTTTATTTAATTAGCAATCAGCATATTCCATTAGCTCGCTCGATTAGGGTATGGGCTAGTCGGACAGTTGTGCGATAACCGCACTTAGTTGATTTGTTGGACGTAGTTTTTGTTGTGATATGTAATTTCTACTTATGGCCGAGAGCAAGCGAGTGTGAGTGCGTGTGTGAGCGTTGTTTATTGATTTACGACTTGTTTATGGGCCTATAATTACATTATTACTTATATGCTCGGCTCGTGTGTGTTGGGTCGGGTCGAGTCGGGTCCATTTGACCCGCTCCTCTGATGCCGCAAATTGCCGTGCACACAAAGCTTAATTCGGGATATATGACTTCCTGTGATGCAAACAAACCACACACACACAAGCACACACACACAGAAGCAGTCACACACACACACACACAGTTAGACAGTTTTGTATTAGATTGTTGATCTAATTGGGTTGATGGCACATCAATATAAATGTCACTTTTGTGTGATGACTGTCCATCACATGGGGCCAACTTATACAAATCTGTTCGTTTGGCAGCGCTGCCTGAGTCCAAAGGATTGCCAGCTTGGTGGAAAAGGTTTTTACGTGAAAGGCATCCGGAAATGGGATTATGCATTAAATATGACAATACAAGCAGGACAAGAAACTGAACTAATCTGATAACTGCTCAATAATATCCATATACGACCATTTGAACAAGTCCTCAATTGTTCCTTTTAATAGGCAAATAATTGGTAGATCGTTAAGCGAGACAAGGGCGTAGGACTATAGCTGTAAAGGTCGGGTGTTACACAGTCAAGTGAAAATGTGTTTACACAAGAACAAGGGTTAATTGATGCCATAAAAACCTAGTGGATGGATGATGAACGTGGGTTAGTTATGACAATTAAATGAAATGAGAGCATACGTTTCGACAGAGGTAGATGCTTGATGGGTTATAGTACAGCCTATAGGGTATTTCCTAGCAGAGCACTCCCCAAGCTCTTGCTAGTCAACGGCTGTTAAAAACTTTAAATTAATTTCCTAAATCCCATGCTCTGCTTATTTTACTATAAAAATGTTCAAGTGTATTGTATAACAACCTCCATCTCTTCAGGTTCAGGGTATTTACTAGTTGAGCACTTCCCACGGCACAGCGCCTCCTAGCTATTGCTGAAAACTTTAAGTTCCTCTGCTATTGGAATTCATATCTTATCTCTTCGTCGACTTTTCAGCGATAATTTATGTAAGTTAATCAAGAATAAATCAAAATATATTGCCCAAAATGAAAAATTCGCTAAAGATTCCCTTGATAATACTCGAAATGATTCATGGCGATTGCATTGTATCTTGAGGCACATATGTTTCGTACTGTGAGCGACTACATATACCTTCCGAGTGACTATTAAATCAACTATGTAATACTCACTATAAAGATCGAGATTAGCAGCTCATTTAAGAGCATATGGATCTGTAGTTCATTGTAATGGAAATATGAGTTAGGGGTCCTTAAGCTCGCTTGACAAGTTTTTGCTTTTACGTTCAGCAAGTTGGGCTCTTCGTTTTATTGTAGAGTCAATAATTTTTCCGGATCTATTCCCCTGTGAGTCATAAAGCAAGCGGCAAGGGTCAGTCTTTTCCTCTGCCTCTCTCCCTCTCTCTCTCTCTCACTCACTCTCCATCTCTCTGTCTCTCGAAGCCCAAATGCATAACTTTGGTTAGCTAAAATGTATCGACACTTCCTTGACTCGACCAGCGCAAATCTGTGACAGTAGCAGAGTAGCCTCCTACACACACACACACCCGCACACCCGCACACACACACGCCCACTTTGATAGAGAAATACACATAAAGCAAGTCGGACAAATATTCGAAGGCAATGACCGACAAATGGCAACCGAGCGCGTCGTAAAAAGGCTGCTGCTGGCAGCAAAATATTTTTGTTATTTTAATAAAATGACTGCTCTGATTTCGGTCATTATTACTCTCAGGGCCTGGCAACAGCTCTGCCCCTATTCCTCTCCCCCCTCTCTTTCTCCCTCACTCTTAGCGAACTTGGCAACTGCACGGCTATTCAACTTATTTACTGCGAGCTGCCACTCGAACTGAGACTGGTGATATTTCAGGCAAAAGGACCTCACTTTGCATTTATCCAGCCCAAACAGCGCAGCCCAGTCCAACCAGTTCTTGACTTCAGAGAAAAAAAGCAAGTAAGAAAACTCTAGTCGGAGCTGTTCGACTACGAAAACCGCTGAACCGCTGCGAGGAATTGATATAGGGTGTAGAGTTTAGTGCCGATATTTCACATATAACAAAAATCGAAATTCTATAAAATATACATGAATCTATACTTAAAATTTGGAGACTCTAGCTTTAAAGGTCTAGGGGATATCATTTCTCAAAAGTTTCAGATTTATGAATAGACGGACAAAACGCTGCTTGACTCAGCTCAAGAATAATATATACTTTATGGGGGTATACCGCGCCTACTTCTGCCTGTTACATGCACTCAACCACATCTTTATGCAGGGTATACAAAGAACTTTAAGTGGCAGCAGTCGCTAGGTTTTCCAATTTCCAGTTAACAGCCATCACCTATCAGCTAACAGCCACCGCAGCTTCCGCCGCCCAGGCAACAGCCAAAAGGCAATCAATTATGTTGCCATCGCTTGCGTCTTACATTGGAGCCGTTTCACGTTTTACATTTTACATTTTACATTTTATGCTCACATTTTACAGAGATACTACCTTCACCACATTCACCAACCTTTCGCCACCTTCAACTGGCGGCTGCCTGGCAGGCCAACACTGCTCAACAAATTTCCCATTTGCTATTTGCTATTTGCTCTTTGCTATTTGCTCTTTGCTATTTACTTTAGCCTCGCAGGCTTTTGGTCAAAAACAAATGTAGCAAATTATCTTTGTGAAAGTAATATTCGTTTCACTTGTGCTCGACTTAATGGAACAGCCACAAACAGACACCGGCTAATCATAAAAAAAAAACTCTTTATGGACTACACTTTCAGAATGAGTTAACTGAAACTGCATATCTTTGTATATAACTAAGATGAATATACATATACAAATATATTCTTGCTTGGAATTAAGAGTCGAGTGCAGTAAGCCAATCTGTCTGTGAGTCAGTCTTAGATTCCTCCTCTAAATATGTAAATATATAAATCTCTATATATAAATTTTCTATAAATAATTTATTTCTCAAAGAGATTCAATTTGTAGCGTACCAAAAATATGTAGGTAGCTGTGATTGTCAAATTGAATTAGATATTAAAAATTTAATTTCAGTGCGCTATTCGGACGAATTTTTATTTTCCATTTTTTGTGGTTTACAGAATCCAGCTTAATTTTATTTAAAAAAAATGAAATAATAAAAAAACCAATAAATGGAAACATCATTTTAGAGCTATAGTCAATAAAATATAGAAAATATTCACTACGATTGGAGAACGTGACGATCGCAGTCACAAAACTTGAAGTTGTGGAAGAGCAGGTTCAGAGTATTTGCCTGTTGTGCATTCCCCACTGTACGTTGATCAGACCTATATAAAAACTTGACTTGATTCATGCCCAGCAGAGTCCGGTTATAGCGACGCTCAAGGTATCGACGATTTTTTACCGTTAGGGACGCTTTAACCAAACCGGAGGCCTTTTTGTATAACGTAGTGCGTTAAAGTCTGTGTAGACTGAGGGTATTTATCAGTTGAGCACTACCAACACCTTTTTCTCGTACAAAATTCTGATTTTTGCATCTACTCGTTCTCAATTCATTTTATAGTTAACTTTGAACAGCTCAAGTCTATTGCAAAAGGGAAAATAAATTAAATATTTTTAAGTTCTGGCTATTTATTAGAGATTAAAGATTCTGATTAAAGCTGCTTTGCATTTGCATTGCAATGCCACTTAAATGCTAAACCTCTCGCTTTAAATTGAGTCTAAAACTGAGAAAGCGCAAGAAAAAAAAAATGAAACTAATCTTAATTGAATTATAAATTTCGTGTTCTTCCCCTCATCTGCCGTTGCCGTTGTTGTTGTTGTCGTTGTTGTTGCCGTTGTTGTTGCCGTTGTCGTTGCTGAGTTGCCGAGTGTAATGTGAGCCGCTCGAGTCCTTGCCACACGCCGCATGACTGATTGCACGCCGGAATTGGCAACATGCTGCGTCCGTTGACATGCTTCATTTTTTGTCGGCCAACGCATTAATCAATTAGGCGGCCCCAGAGCAAACGAGAGCCTCAGCTTAGCCAGTTACTTGCGAGCATTTAACAACTTGTCTAATACATTTCAGCATTATTTCACGCATTTAGATACAGCAGCCACGTGTTGCGGCCGCAGGCGGGGCATTTGCGACTAGAGCGAGGCATATGTAACACACAGATGGGGCAAGTGATAAGAGAGTTAACTATCTATCTATCTATATATATATATATATATATATATTTATTTATTTATGTATCTATATATCTATATATCTCTATATATATTTATATACATATCTATCTATCTATCAATCTATATATCCGTATATCTATATCAAATATATAGTAAGAGAGCTGACTATCTATGTAGCTATACATCTATATATCCGTATAACTATATCATCTATATAGATGTTTTTATATCCTTGGATTATTTACTTTACTATTTCATTTTTATTTTCTCATTCGGTTATTCAGTTCTAGTGTATTGAGACTTCGTTATGTCTCTGCACGTCTGTTTCCATTGTCTTTTTATTCACTGCTCCTCTTACTCCTCATCTTCTTCTTCTTACTTTTTTGACGCAATGCTGGCCGTGTTCCCTCTTTCTCTCTAGAGCTTAGAGGCTTTACATAAATTTCAGAGGACTGCCTAATCAAATAAGGTTCCACAGCGCCAGTTCATATACGAAGAGACACACATATACACACATAGTTACACACACACTTCCACACATACACACTTACACGCATATTGTTTTGTATTGTTATGGCTATTGTTGTTGAAGTTGCCAGGTCATTGGGATTGGGGTGGGGTCAAAGGTTAATTTCTTTAGTAGTATAAATAAGTGCGAAAATATTTGTATAAAAGAAACGAGAATTTCTGAGAAGGAAAAGAACTTCCCGAATGTCCCAAGCAACCCAAATTAAATTTAAATGCAACGATGCGAAAGGACGAATCTTAAATATTCTGCAAGCTGCTATGGGAAGGAGACACATATGTGTGTATGTGTATATGTGAAATTGAAAGTAAACTGTTTCTTAACAAAGTTTTTTTTTTGGTTGATGAAGTTGGTTTTTATAGATATTCCTTATCAGGATGGTGAAGGCAAGCTGATCTAATTATGATCTGTTCTCTATGTTTTGCTGATATTTCTGTACTACTATATATCTGTCCAGAACTCGTAGGATATAAAAACTTTCTTTTCAATTCATTTATATAAAAATATATAATACCATACTTTATTATATATAAACTAAAAGGCATATTTCATATTCATATATTATATCATATATATGATTTCCTTATCTCATTTATTTACTTAAAGATTATATATATAGAACCATATCTTTTTTTATCATACTGCATCATACCATATCAGACTCGAGTATAAATCTATATTTACTATATCACATATATCATTTAACTTCCTTCACTATCTCCTTTACTTTTGTAAATAACATATCATATATTACGCTTACTATACCAATCCCCTTCATATATCATATCTATATATCATATATCTATATATCATATCTATATATCATATATCTATATGTATATATCATATTGCTCAGCTCATTTATTTGTCTTCACTTTGACTTTGACTACAAATCCTCCATTAAGAGTTTTTTCCAACTGCATATTTATCATAGAGATTATCTGAAAGGGGTATCTTTCAGTCGCCTACCGCTCTCTTTTGCTGCTTGTCTTTATTCGATTCGCTTTCATGCCAAGCTGTGCCAAGTTATCGTAATTGCGCTGCCGGCAATTGAAATCGGCAATTCGTGGGCATTTTAAGTGAATGAAACTAAAATTGGCAATTATTCAGCGAATAAGTGCGGCTCGCCGGGCAGTAAATGAAATCGGATAGCCGGGGAGCGAGGCGGCCTAAAGAAGATGTACATTGTGGGAGGGGTCAGCTCGGGCGGCACTTACCTCGCATGTAGATGTAGGCGGTGCCGCGCATATTGCGTCGGGTCAGGACAATTAGGTTGAGCACGTTGCCAATGATGCCCAGGGCGCAGATGATGGGCAGCATCAGGCCATAGCAGTATTCGCGTAGAGCCTCGGTGCGCGGATCTTCCACATCCTGCGGAATACGCAGCAAAGCAAGAAGAAGAGGAGTAAGCAAAGAATATCACATGGTGTTTTTTTTTTTTTTTAGTGCGAGCGTAACGAAGCTAATCGAAAGTAATAATAGTAATAGAATAAGAGTAAAAAACAAAAACAAACATAAACACTCGACCATCGGCTATAGCTGATTGCACAATGCTCGTTTACAGCACACATAAAAAAAAAATTATAATAAAATGTAGCACGAAATACTCATTGATTTATACACATAAATACAATATGTAGTTTATTTTATTTTATTATTATTATTATTTTTTTTTTTTAACGATTTTTTTGCTGATGAAACGAATATGCCTTGACTTCATCACATTTGCTGCGCTAGCCCGAGAACGGTAAACAAAATCGTCAAAGCTCATAAATCATGCTGCATTTACTTTCTTGCTCATGTGCACACTCCAGCTCGGCTCAGTCCGTCTCTGTCGCGCTTGCAGTTATGCCTGTCGCATTGTTGCCCAGTTGGATGGGCTGCTACAGATAAAAATTCAATAGTCAACTTGACACTTTTATTTGTGACTTGTTATGCACACGCACACACACACACGCACACACACACGCACACACACGAGCACGCACACGCTCTTGTTCTATCTCATCTGTGTCTATATCTATCTCGCTCTATCTTTTGCACGTCTACCACTAAGTGGGTTGGCATTTTCGTATTGTAAATATGTTTTGCATGCTTTTTAGCATGTTTGCTTTTGCTGTTGCTTTTGCTTTTGCTCTTTGTTATGTTTTCCTCTTATTGCTGTGTTCTGCTGTTGCTGTTGCTGTTGTTGTTGTTGTTCTTGTTGGTGCTGGTGCTGCTGTTGATGTTGCTGTTGTTTCATTTTGGTTTTGTTACACCCTCTCTTCCACACTGAGATAGACAGGCACCGCCAGTTCACTTGAGTTCGCCTTTTTTGCAGCCTTGGGCGAAAGTTGTGCACAAAGCACCTTTTGAACGGCAAGAACAGCATCAGCAGCAGCAACACCAACAACAACAGCAGCAACAACAACAACATCTAGTGCAACAGCAGCAAACTTTTGCACGTGCTGTGCTATGAAATGAGTTATTTCGCGTTCGCCTTGAATGAGACTTTGTTCATAACGTTTGCCTGCTCCCACTGCTAAATGGGATAAAGAAGAAAAATAATAATAACAGCAACACACACACACAGAACCACAAAACGCATGAGTATTGTGCTGTGCGTGTGTGTGTGATGTAAAAGTAGGCAACAGCTCGCAGCACAGCTGCTCACAGCAGGCTGCCCCCCTCTAGCCAGCGTTAAGTATTGTTACTCAAAGAACAGTTTGAATTGAACCACAAAAAAATAAAAAGAAATAATAACATAGAAGTTCAAATATAAAATAAAAACATAGAATAGAAAAATTATGTCAGTTTACGCAACTATTTTCGAGCTAGCAAACAGCATTTTTTGCTTGAAAGGAGATTTTTTTTTTTTTATAATTAATTGATAGATTTTTTTTTTATGTTTTGAGTGTTTTTATTTGTTTTTCTTTTTTTTCTTTTTAGTAAAATTTAGCTCTTTAAAATTGGAAATTAAATTATTAATAAATATTTTATTAATTTATCGAAAAGTTTTAAAATGTATTCCAAAAATTCTTTTTGTATAAATGTTAAGAAAAAAAATTTTTGTTAGGAAAAAGAAAAAAAAATAAATAAATAAATAAAAAATCCTAGTATTAATTAGCTACTAACAAATTAGTCAAATAATACTAGGCAATTATTATTCTGATTTTAGTCTTGTGTATTTATTTTAAAATTTTCTTATTTTTGTTGTTATAATTATTTCCATTTTATTTATTTATTTATTTTTTTTTTTTTTTAATTAGTATATCCTTTGAAAAAAAATGGGATTAAAAAAAATAATTTCTCTTTTGTTTTTAAATTAAATACTTTAAATATTATTAAATATATGAAACTTGTTTTAAATATTTGAAAAAATACTAAATATTCTTTATTTCACTATGCCATTATATTGATATTTTAAGTCTTTTTTTTTCTGTAACTATAACTTTTTACTTTATATTTCATATAAATCGAATTCCGTTTGAGAGCTTTTCCAATGAATTTTAAAATATACCTATTTTGTTTTTGCAAAATTAAAATAATAATAAAAAAAAAAAAAAAAAAAAAAAAAACCGAAACTAGGCAATTTGCTTCCGTTTACTATTTGCTTTTTGATGTGATTATTATGCTAATTGTGGGAGTACCCCTCGCTTGGGTGCGGAACTGAGGCTGAGAGATTTCACTTACCGCATATAGGTCGTCTCGCAAGTCGTTAGCGTAAATGTGGGTGGCATTGGTGGCGGTGCCCAGGACGAGGTCGCTGCTGCTGGTTAGATTCGCGCCCCAGATGACGGAGCAATAGGCGGGATCCTCCTCGGTGTTGTAGAGTCGTGTTATCATAGTTTTGCTCTGATGATTTCTCACGATTCGTTCCATGCGACTATCAATCTGTGTAGGAGTGTGCGTACGCAAGCGTGCGCGTATGTGTGTGTGTGTGTGGGTGGGTGGGTGCTGGTATGTGTTAAGCCTTCAAGTATCCGCAGTTAGATTCTAGTTTAATTTGTGTAAGTAAAGAAAGCGAACAAAGGCGGCAAAGTCAAAGAAATTGCGTGTAAAAATAGCTGGCGGGAACAAGCTCATGAATGAATGCGGGCCCTCTACCATGTCGAAGCTATGTAATTTAAATGTCGGTGATGACAACAGCAACAACAACAGCAGCAGCAGCAGCAGCAGCCGCAGTAGCAGCAGTAGCAACAACAATAGCCGTAACTACAACAGCAACAACAACAATGACAACGACGACGACGACCCTCAACACCGGAACGGCAGCGCCATTGAGATGAAGGGCGCAGATAATAGCAGCAACAAGAGCTATCCGAAAGAGAGAGAGAGAGAACGACAGAAAGAGAGAGTGAGAGCGAGAGCGACAGAGACTAGCGGAAACGGAAGCGTACACTTTGCTATAAAAACAAAAGTTGTAAGTCGATGGGGAGCTAGGCGCTCGCAGGACCTGGCAGGAGCTCGGAGGAGCTGGCAGGACCCGGCAGGAGCTGGCAGGAGCTGTAAGCTGGCAGCTGGCAGCATTCATACCAATCATCTGTATCAGCGCCCAATGCCCAAGACACATTACAGTTGACGCTTTGATAGCCATTGTCGCAAATCAAATCATTGTTCACAAATAAACAAAAAAAAAAAAAGAAATAGGAAAAGGAGAAAAATCAAAAATGGAAACAAATTGTAAAGCAAACGTCCAGCCATAAAAATAAAATGCTGGAAATAATTGCGGCCTCTGAAATATGTTTGAATTGAATGCAAATCGTTTGCGAAACAATGCCCACTAAATGGGCGGAACAGGATAGTTAATCCCAAAGCGAGAGAGAGAGAGAGAGAGGAGAGAGAGAGAGAGAGAGAGAGATGCGATGATCTCTGTATGAATTGGTTGGGAATGTATGGGAAATGAAACAGGCTGAAGTTGAATGCAGGGAACAGAGTATTTGAGTAAGTTCCAATTGAATCGATTTAGATCTATGGGAGTAGTTCTATATCATTTATGAGTTTGTGTGAGGGAACGGGGCTTACTCTCTACACTCCAATCATGAAGGAGATGAAGGATTGAGTGAATTCCAATCGGATCCGAATTGATCAACTTGAGCGACGTTCGTGATTAAGTGAATTATGAGATTGTGGGAGCAGACATAGCGTACCCTCCACTCTTCTCTCTCCACTTTCCAATCAAGCTCTCCATTTATGTTGCAACCGAACAGAATTGAAATATTTTAATATTATATAAAGCCAACATCGAAGGAGCAGTTTTGAGAAATGGTTGACTTCATTTTAAGCTTTAAGTATTAAAAAAAAAAAATGTTTCTGTTAAAGTAAATATTACTAAGTCTCTATGGATCTAATCTGTAAGGTAAAAAACATCGAATATGTCTGTTTGCAAATTAACTTTTACATTGAAAACCGTCGAGAGAAGTTCCTTGTCGCATGCTCAATAAAAGTACCCTGCAATATCAGAAATTAGAAAAGTGTCAAAACGAAGACTGATTATTAAAAAATATACTAAAGATCTTGATAAATGTAGAATCCGGTTATAATGCGTCCGCTTATATCGTCCGTACGGTTATTTGCGACGATATTTTTGGTCCCCAGACAAACTGTCGCATATATGTATATTCTCATAAAACAATAAATACCCTATATATCTATTTCCATAGCAAATAGAGTATAAAACCTAAAAGTTCGGGATACTTTTAAAACAGAGCTTCTAGGATAAGTCAATAGTCCCCATCATGCATATTTCATATGTATATAAGATTATTATTATGATTATTATTATATGCAATTCTCTTATGGGTGTTTTGTTTGGAAAAGTCTTGAGGAATTGATCAAGGTCTGAGTAATTCTAGTAATTTTTGGAACTTATATAGAGAGAGATGATAGAGAATGCTGTAAAGTGATAGCTGATATATCTGTATACTTACTGTAATGCTTATAAGCTGTGGATGTACGAGCCCAAAAGAAAAGAACTGAGCTCTTCTATTCTCCGAACAATCCGAACAATCCCATCAAATAGGGTGGATCGAAGTAAAGAATTTGAGAAATTTTAAGCAAATTGCTTGAGTTAAATTTATGGTAAACGTTGTTTTTGATTGATTGTTGTTGTTGTGGCTCATTGTTGCTTGTTGTTGTTGTCAGTGCGCTGACATCCGACAATCGAGAATCGTTGACTGAGCGGGGCAAGGGGGGAAACGAGTTGCTGAACTAGCTGAAGTTCTGCTAGCCAAAATTCATGGCTGGATTTGGCTTGGCTTGGCTTGGCTTGGCTTGGCTTGGCTTATGCATAATGTATATGAATGGAAACTGAATTTGCGTGCAATTAGAACATTGGATTAGTATATAAAGAGATATGTATATATATATGTATATATATATTTATACATGTGTGTGTATATACAATGGGTGTGATACGTGGAGCTTACCTGTAAATACCTTGGGGATCGACTGGAACGAGCTGCAATCGCAGTGTCAAATTCTCTGTTTTTCCTTCTTCTTTCGGCTCTTCTTCTTCTTGCTGTTTCTTCTTCTTCTTATGCTGCTTTAGTCCCACGAACTTCGGTGCTTGGCTGAAAGTCTCTTAGCACTTGAAGCGCTCGAGCAGATGTCGAGGCAGTTTCCCTAGTTGCTGTAGCTGTTGCTGCTGTAGCTGCTGCTGCTGCTGCTGCTGCTGACACATGTTGCATGTTGGTCAGGGGCTGCAATCAACACGCTGCAATAAAAATAATACGCTCAGCCATGTTCATTTTGTGACACTCGCCCGACGCGCACACTTTATTTGTCTTTTATTGTGCCCTCAAAGTACACCAGCAGGAGACGGTGCTGGCGGCACTTGAGCGGGAATAAACTGGGATGGGAGGCAGGAGGCGGGAGTGTTGCCCATTGGTAGTTGGGGTTAAGGACGCACCTCATGTGTCATATAAATGACGATGTCGACTCGCCGTGCACGTACGCGTCCCGGGGCCCTTGCAACAGGTGTGTTTTATATTCACGCAGTCAACACGCGCCTGTCACACACACACACACAGACACAGAGGGGGGAGAGAGAAAGGGGGCCGAGTGTAGTGCTCGCTAAGCGCTAAAATCAACGCTGACAGGCGACAGAGTTTTGTATAAGATATTTGATAAATTGCCCCAACCAGAAGCCCGTGACGTTCAGCTAGCCAAGGATTCAGGAGCGAGTGTCATAAAGCGGGACACAGTAAGTGCCAGGCAAATATGCCAGATATCCATATATCAATGTGTCAATATATACATACATATATTAATAAGGCATATACATACATACATATTGTGTAGATATATAGTATATAAGTATGTATATATACTCAACAGAGTGAAATTTTGCTGGGTTTCTAGTTTAATATTCTAGCAACACTTTGAGCTATAGATTATTTTCCTCGAATATCCGACTAGAATATGCTTGGCCTTGGCTTGTTCTGTGTCTAATAACCTGCTCATATTGCTCTACAGTCCACCCTAATCCTTGAGCAGATAAGTTGATTTCTCATATGCAGCTGAGATGGAAATTGTTGAGTAAATTCCATGACAGTATAATCAACATTTTTCAATCTCTGTCTGGCCTTGTCTGACGATACCCTGTTGCAATTGCAAGTGCGCTGGCCGGGTATATTGGTTTTGCTGAGGTGTGTGTGTTTGTGGAATAAACAGGACTAGAGGCTCATAGACTACAGAAAAGCTTTAGCTTTTCGATATAAATAGGTCATATGGAAATAAGAAGAAGATAAAATATGCAAGCATGATTAAGTTTCTTCGAGCTGAGTTGATTAGCTATGCCAGTTTGTTCAGCCGACGCGTCGGTCTCTGCCTCTTCGTTTGTTCCTTTCTCTTTCTCTCTTTCTCGTCTTCATATTCTCAATGATCTCGAAGATCATAAGCTACAAATTATATATATATATATATTTTTTTTTTTTTCTAGTTTCATTCGTCATAGAATTTTGTTGTTTATTTTCCGATACCTCTAAACTCTACTTTGTTATCAATATAACTTTTGATGTGTCTCTTAAGCCATAGCTTAGAGATTATTGCTATATGGCTATATTAATTTAAATAATATATGAATATATCTATTTTATCCATAATATTATTATTATTACAGTATTTTTTTCTATCATATTAATTATTTCTTAATATCGATCAATTTGACTTATTTCAAATAGTCAACTCGGAATTTGGCTGCCCTAAGTTATTTATGCTTTAAAAGCTTTCTGAGTTTAGGACAGCCAGAGTTTAGACTTTACATGGTCAAGTCTAACCACCCTGTTACCTATGGCATCTATCAGTGCGTCTATCAATCTGTCAATGAGATAGCTCATCTATCCATCTATTCTTCCGCTCTTCTATCCACTCATCTATCTATTCAACCGTCAGTCCGTACGTCCATCCGTCCGTCCGTCCGGACATCCTCTCCAAATGATGTAGCTAATCCGAATTACAAATTGTTTTCCAATTGAGTTTTTCATCAAATTGAGGCAGTAGCAAAACGTATTTCCCCCTTAAACTCTAAACTCTGCATGCAGCACAGCCTTGGTTGGCCCAAAAGCAATCCCCTTGGCCTGCTGACGCTCTTGTCCCTTGACCGTAAATCGACTATAAAAACTAGACTTAAACTGTGCGTTAATCATTTGCTGACGCGCATCTATCGATGTCCCACTGTGGCTGCCACTTGCCACTTGCCACTTGCCACTTGGCCCAAGCACTTGCAGCCTGCACTTGCCGCGCGCGCGAATAAGTATGCAACACTTTCAGCCATTTGCATATGGCCCACATCACGCAGACGCCGTATGGTGGCTGCTCGGCTGCTCGGCTGCTTGGCTGCTCTGCTCGGCTTTGCTGGCTGTGTAGCTGCCGTCTGGGGAGATTGAATGACACAAAACATGACACAAACTTAATTTCCCCAAGGCAGCCATCGCCCACTGCCCCCTCCCGCTGCCCGACTAGCTGCCCGACAGAGTGACTGAATGAATCGCGGCAACACCCTGGCAACACGTTGTTGCCACTCGATAGGTGCGACTACCCCAACACGCAGCAGGCAGCAGCCAGCAGCCAGCAGCCAGCGCCAACGCAATCGCACGCATCGAACTGTCATATTGTAAAAATGTCGCATAAGTTATGCCAGCGATTATCATAATCATTTGCCAGTGGCCAGGACGCTCGACACACACGAATGATTCAAGCGCGCCAATATGGAGGCTGGTGTATATCTCTGTCTCTCTCTCTCTCTCTCACTCTGTGTGTGTGTGTGTGCCAGTGACTGGGCAAGGCCAGGTAGAGCTATATAAATAGATATACTCGTACCTCAATATATATATTTATATGTGCGTATTATTGTGTGCGCTTGTCTCTGTGTGTCTACACTTGTCGCTGGCGTTGTTAGTTTTTGGGCTTTTGCGATACTGTTTGCTGAGCACTTACAGTTATTGCGGTCTAGTTTCGGGCCAAAAGTTTTCATTTTGTTAAATAAACAAGCTACAGCAAGACAGAGACCATGCGAAAGAGAGACAGAGATATTGAGTGGGTGAGATAAATTAGGGAAAATAACAAAGCAAAATGCCCGCCTGACCATGACCAAGCCCTAGCTAACTGACGACCTGTCCGATTGCGTCTATCGACGTCAGAGACCAGCATATGCAGCGACAGTCAATAGTCGATAAGCGATAGTCGATAATCTATAGATGACAATCAATCGATAATCGACAGTCAACAATCCATCAAAACGAATTATAGTAGACAAACACTCTATTAATAGTCTATCGTTTATTGTTGATCATCTATTGTTGACTATCGGTCAAAAATAGATTATTAAAGGACAACAATCGATAGTCGAAAATAAGCAGTTAATGATCTATAGTTGATGATCGGTGGAAGATCGGTGGAAGATCGGTTATTGATAGTTGTTAATCGAGAGCCCAGCACCGATAGTTGATTATTAATAGACCAATATCGATCATTTAAAATGAAGAGTCGTTACTCTGCAGCTGATAGTTGAAATTCAATAAGAAAATCAGTAATTGATAGTTGGTAATCGACAGTCTATAATCGATCAAGAATTAGAGGTAGTCGACAATCAACAGTCTATAATCGGTAATTGATCATTTATAGTCGATTATGTATTGTTGACAATCGATTATTAGCATGCAATTATCGATAATCTATAATGAATAGGCGACAATCAACATTCACTAATCGATTGTCGGTAATTGCTTGTTAATAGCTGGTAATCGATTCTCGATAAGCGATAATCTATAATCCATAATGGATAGTCAGCAGCGTCTACAGAAAATATTCGGTTTGTGACAGGACGACGAGCAGCCAAATCATTTTTTAAAATCCATAAAGCCAAAGACTTTTTCGGTAGCTCATCGAATATGTTTATTATCGATATAAGTTGATAATTTAATGCCGGTTTGGTGTGTAGCTCCGTGTACTGCGTACAAAGGAAATATTTAATATTTGCATTTCCGATACCCTTTTCGTTTCCTTTTGAAGTGTGAGAAGCCCATATTTCAAATCATTGCTGTCTGTGCAAAAGTGATTAAGCGCAGCTATCTATTCGAAAAGTTATTCAATTAAGAAGTTTCCCCTATTTGATGATAAGTGTTTGAACGATGGGAATGCAAGTTCTTTGTAGTTGTCAGGGTATCGCCAGGTCGAGCAGTGCCGACCCGAGCATCCTTTGCTTGTTGTTTCACTTCTCACACTCACTCAACATGTACATACATATGTACATCTCCTGAAAGAGCGTAAGTACACTAATTCGAATCGTCTGCTTATAGATCTTATTGCCCAGCTCGCTAAGCTGCGTCGATGTCTGTCCCCCATCCCCCAACTTCCTGGGCGTGGTCTTAATTGGACCAGCGGAAGCCCCTACTCCTAAAATTTTCCGCTATTCGCTCTCAGGCCTCGGCGTCCACCTCTGTGGCAAGTCAGACTAAGTCTCTAATTCTATAATACCCTAACTCTGCAATATTCACTCTGCTTTTACGTTCAGCTGAATATTCTCTTGGAAGTAATCTTTGATTTTATATAATAAATAATAAAAAAAAGATATTCTTGCAGTTCCTTTTGAATTGATTTAGTTAAAGGTAAGAGTATTTGTGAATGGTTCTACTCATATTTGGGCTTTATATGGTCTGTCATACACACACACACATACACCCACACAGATGACTCTGCACTGTTTGACATTGATTTTGAGCATTTTTGAGGCCCTCAATAGACACAAAGCGAAATGAAGCAAATGCTTAATAAATCCCATAAAGATTTTGTTACGCTTCATTTTTTTTCTTTTTCAGATACAGCCCTCTCTCTCTATCTCTCTCTTTCTCTACCACGCCCTCTCTAACTCTTCCCTCTATGTGTGTATATGTATTTAGTCCCCGAGCTGGCATGATTAATGCCTTTGTTTGTGTTTCCCGCGTCGCATTTATGCATATGTGTGTGTGTGTCTGTGTGGGTGTGGGTGTGGGAGTGGGTGTGTGTGTGTGTGTTTTGCTTGGTTTTTGGCCTGTTTGCTGCCGGCCTGCCAGTCGAATGATATGTTTAACAAAAAAGTTTAACGCAAATTAAGTCAAACTGGCAGCGCTTAACGATGTGCGACATAGATGAATATGCCACATGTGTATGTCTGTGTGTGTGCATGTGTGTGCGTGCGTGTTCTAGTCCGCTTGCCAGCGGGTAGTTGGCCAATGTCCCCAAAAAAAAAAACAAAAAAAAACAAAAAGAGAGAAAAAAACAAAAATTGTTGAACCTCCTTTAATTTACACACAAAATGAGCTTCGTCCTTTGGCCGGCATACAAAGGGAGCGACAGGAAATCGCATCGAGCCGAGCATTCTCACGCTAGCCAAGCACAAATTAAGTTTGTACCAAAGCCACATATCAGAAAAGGAAAAACACACACACACATACACACACAAACACGCAACAAAAACAAAGCAGCAGAAAGCAAAAAGAAAAGCAGGAAATCAACTCAAGTCAATAAATACAAAAACAGAGCGAAAGAAAAGTTGGACTTTAAGCCAAGGCGACAGACGGCGCATTGCAATGAATCAAAGTTAAATGAGTTTTAAAGTATTTGATTTGTATATTCCTAATGTCCTTTTAAACATCAGCTCACGCCTCAAAAGGAACCCAAATCAGATTAGAGACTATTGAAAGCGTCTATCAGCTGCTGCGATGCGAAGCAGATCTTCGGCTCACAAACGCGTTGAGCTCCATACATGATATCCTATTTGGCAAATTTGCAGATTTTTGTAAGGGTAGCAAGCTATAAATGCGGATATATATCTCCCATTTACTTTTCAAGTCTTTAACTGAAGTCGGGCGCCATCCTCTGTTTACTATGTCTTTAATTTTGAATTCAATTTTAAGTGGACATCTGCGGGAATCAAACTCTATTGCTGTGGAGCTCAATTTGCCACGCCCTTAAAAAGACCCATATATATTTTCGTTGTGCAACTATCTGCTCAGGGAACTATCTGCTCATGTATCTATAATCTTCTTTCATTGCTAATATAATAAATAGCGATTAGCCATGACCCCAGATAGAATATATCGGGAATTTCTGAGCACCTTATGAGACGGCGTGACAAACGGGCGAACAGACGGACGGAGTGACCGACACGTCGGACGAACGAAAAACGAATGGTGGGTCGGACGAATAAACCGACAGACGAACGAATATTGAACAATCGGATGGACGGATAGAATAAGAAATGAATGAACGGATGGGTGGACGGATGAATGAAGAGACGGATGAACGGACAGCTGAATGGACGGGAGAAAGAGATAGAGAACGAGAAAGAGAACGAAGTAGAGAGAGATAATGAGAGATAGAGAGATAGAGAGCGAGATAGAGAGGGAGGTAAAGAGAAAGATAGAGACAGAGATAGATAGAGACAGAGAGAGATAGAGAGAGAGTGACACAGAGAAAAGTTAGAGTGTGAGTGAAACAGCGAATGGGAGAGTATGGAAACAGATCGTAATAAAGTGAGATCAAAGGAGAGAGAAATAGTGTGAAACACTCATAAAGACTGAGAAATTACAAAAGACAGATCGAGAGAGAGAAAGAGATAGAGAGATGAAAAGAGAGAAAGAGAGAGGATGAGCAATACACGCTAAAAATTTAACTCAATGTCTTGACTTTATATGTATATACAAATACAGTAGAGTCCGATTATAACGACTCTGTTTAAAGCGTCCGTACGGTCATTGCGACGAAATTCATATTCATCTGGTCCCCAGATAAACTAATATGAGCAAACTTATATGGGTAAAGCGTCTTCCTGCTATAACGACGGTATCTTGAGCATCATTACAGCCGGATGCTACTGTATACTACTACTGTATATAGGATTTTCAGGATCTCATTATCTAAGTTTGTTCAGCTTTTGTAACTGAACATATATATGAATGTATGTATGTATATATTTGTAACTATATTTAAAGTAAAGCATTTAATATTTAGCCATTTCGTAATTATCATGGGAGAACGTTGAACGTTTTTAATGTATTCCGTATTCTGTAAAACAAAGCTGTCAATATTTGCATAGCCATTGAACTGGGCTAAGCCCACGCGCACTTCACTTCGTACTACAAATTCTGTTTAGGAGCAAAGCTGGTGAAGCCTAATACTAAACACTATGAGCACATGAGATGGGTGTGTGTGTGTGTGTGTGTGTGTGTGTCAGTGTGTGTGTGTGCCTGCCAGACCATTAAGTTTATAATTTCTATGCGGACTGTGACGAGGCGTCAACGAGTCGAGATGTGTGGGGCGTGTCTGGGACTGTGACGCTATCAAGCCGAAAGATCTTAACAGATATACCTATATATTGTATGGTATGTATTTTATATTAGAGATATATAAAAATAACAGCAGCAAATATGTTTGTTGTTTGCTTTTAATTACGCAATCGTTTCTTATATTAATTTTCCCAAAGGTGTGGCAGCCAATTAAGCGTTTAATTAAAAAATATAGAAATAAGGCGCGTGCGGCTCAAAAGCGGATGAAATCAAGAAAAAAAGCATTAAAAAAATACTTGCATACTTGCAGGCGCCAACTTCGCAGAGCAAAAAGCTAAAAGAAATCTATGTGAAAATAATTTCAAAGAAAATCGTGAAAGTGCAGAAGAAAAGAAAATACAAAGAAAACTTAGATGGAAGCTGGCTGGAAAACTTTGCTGGCAAGGACGAGCGAAAGTGCTGAGTAGCCAATGCTGATAACACTCTCCAACAAATTTCCACTTTGCGCTGATTAGATTTCTATATGTGCGCGTATAGAAATATAACTCGAAACTTTCCGTTTGACTAACTTGTTGGCCAGTGCAAATGGGCGAGTTTTTAATCGAAGGCTTATCGCAAAAGTCATCAGCGAGAGTCGTTCAGGGTCAGAGCGATTGTGGCGACGTGGCGCGCGTGACACGCGCGTGACACGGGCGTGACACGGGAGGCTGCTCGATTAATTTGCAATTGAAATTGACATTGGTATGCAGAGCAGCAGCAACAGCATTAACCAAGAGAGCGTGGGAGAGAGAGGGAGAGAGAGAGAGCGAGAGGGATAGAGAGAGATTGCTATAAATTGCTTTGACCCGAGCTATAAAACTTTGACTCAGTTTGCTGCGGCATAGTCAAAGCATTCAAAGTGTTCTTTGTATTAAATATTTAAGCATATATTTATATAGAATATAGATAGATAGAGAGAGAGAGAGAGAGAGAGAGAGAGAGAGTGAGAGAGAGAGAGAGAGAGAGAGAGAGAGAGAGAGAGAGAGAGAGAGAGAGAGCGCGAGAGCATGGGGATAGAGCTAGAGTGAGTTACATATATTTCCTGCAATTATTATTAAATGAATTCTAGTCATTAATGAATCTCATTTTCGATTCGAGTTAATTGAATTTGGTTAACTTGACAAAAATATGTTTCAATTAACCAATTCGTTTGTGCCAAGCTTTTAGCTTTCAAATGCGGCCAAAAGGGAAAACCAAATTCGAATTTAAGCATAACATTTCTTTATAGTCACCATAAAATGCCGTCAATCTACTTCGATTTGCACATTGTTGGCATTCTACTCTCAGTCAAGAATGGAAATGGAAATGGAAATGGAAATGGGTATATTGGCTTAGTGTATTCTCTACTTTGCAGTCCCTCCGTCCGTCTGTCCTTAAACATTTCGTCGCTAGAGACTTGCAATTTGAATTACATATTCGTTGCTGTTGATATCATTACGATGCGCCCATTAGGGGCGTGAATATTCGGATATAGTTATTATATTTTGGGCACTATTGGTGCTAGAAATTTGAAATATATACTCGTGGTATGTATATTGATAATGCAGTAAAATTTACTTGATACGCCTCTAATGGGCACATGGGCGTGGCAGATAAAGAAAAAAGCCGCTCATTAGATTGTTAGAGCTAGAAGTTAGAGAATTATATAATTGGGAATAATTCAACTCAATATATATAATTTCACAGCTCCTAGCTCTAATCTCCTGTATTCAGAAGTCCAAAAGAATTTTGCGCTCCCATGAGGGCGTGGCATATTGAAAAATACCCTCTAATTTGCAGTTTTGGAAATGATGTCACACAACAGTTAGATTACATTATTCTAGAGCTCTTCTTAAGATTGACAAAATTTCTGTGTCCGCGCTCATTGGAGGCGTGGCAAATCGAGTCTGACTTTTGTGTTCATTTAGGTTTTGATGACTATTAGACTAGAGATTGGAAATGTACATATACTTAATACAAGATCAAAAAAGTACCGTAGAGCTGGGGGCGTGGTGCATTAAGAAAAATTGTACCCTCTATGGTCTTGCAGTAAGAGACTAAACGCTTAGCCAATGCTAAGAGATCATTATTGATTTCATATAAGGATCTACTAAAAACTGTATATATATTTAAATATATCCATTTGGGTTGGGCATGGTAAATCAGAATAATCTATAATAATATAATGTGTTATACAAAGCTTATATCTAAAACATTTTATGCCAAAAGGAGGTCAGCTCTAAGACAAATTTGAATATGGATATACATATATATTTTAGATTTTGGTATAGATTTAATATATATTACAGATTTTAATAAAGATATTATTCCAATTTCAAATCATAAATAATATGGTTTATATATAAATTTCTATTAAATATCAAATATTCATATAGATTATTAAATATAGGTAAATAATCAAAATTTTCGAGCTGACAGCGTTTTGAACATGAATGAGTATTCTGCAGTCGGTAGCACCCGACTAAAAATTGGTTTATTTTTTAACAATATAAAAGAGATAGATAAATATTTATATGCTATATATATTTGTATATATCTATATATATTTGTCTATCTATGTCTGTCTCCTTGCTCCGCTCGTAAATGACAATTATTGGCCTTGGCTTGATGAGAGTTGCTGCTGCGTCGCTGCAGCGTGCAATTTGACAACTTTTGCCAACTGCTATCAGTGGACAGCGTGAGCGTGTGCGAAAGAGATGCCACTACATGTGCATATATATGTGTATGTGTGTGTGTGACGAAATTAGCTTTTATACGTTTTAGTTCAGCTCCTTGCTCTCATATATATATATATATATATATATACATTTATATATCTATAGTTTGTTGTTTTGGGGTACAGCAACTCAAAGTTGCCATTTGCCATTGGCAACGTGACTTTTCTTGGCGCTTGCAGCAGGAGCAGCAGCAGCAGCAGCAGCAGGAGCAGCATTGGTAGCAGCTGCCTGGCATTGTTAGATTGTTGGCCTGTTGGCTTGTTGGCTTGTTGGCTTTGGCTGTTGGCATGCCAAAGCGCATAACTTGTAATAACGAAACCGACCACGACCCCTGCTCGCACACACACACACACACACAGAGAGCATCGAACACATGCAAACATGCAGATGCACTTAGAAATCAAGCGGCGTTTGAAGCTTGTTCGTGTAGTACGAACAAAATGCTGCTAAAAGTGCACTCGCAATTGCGTTGGAAAATGTGTAACGAGCAGGAGGCAGAGACCGACAAAGGGGGGAGCAACGTGCAGAGAGAAATCAAAATGAAAATGGAAATGAATGGAATGGAATTGTCAACTTACCGCACGGCCTGCTCTGTGGGCGTCAGCATTAACGAAATTGTGAACACGTTGGCGGCTTCTATTGTCGATTGTTGTTGTTGTTGTTGTTGTTATTGTTGTTGTTTTGCACTTTGTCAACAAACAAACAAAAACACACACAGAAAAAAAAAACCAGGTGGAAGAAAGCGTATTTTTTGCTGTTTGTTTTGCTTCTTCTTCGTCTGACTTTGTCTTGGCAGTTTTATTTGTTGCTTAACGTTTATTTTTGGCAGCTTGTGTTACGCAGTTGGCAGTAGTATTTCAATATATGTATGTATATATATATATATATGTCGGTGGGTAAACTCCAGCTGCTTTAAATGTAAAGCCAATTATGATAAATTGTCGCAAATATAACATACACACACACACACATGCACAAAACAAGGCAAGGCAAGAGCCGAGTAAAAAACGCTTAGACGGAATGCTCACATACTTACTAATGCAGTCACACGTACACTCAATTCACTTACTCATGCACCCACACAGAGTGACACACTCACACACACATGCACACACACACATACGGCCAAATGGCAGCCAAGTTCAGTGCGTTGCGTTTCCGTTGCCTACTTTTGAGCGCGCCAAGCAATTCTCGCTATGCGCCTGCTTACACATGCACAACACGTAACACACACGCACACACACAGCATGCACAGTCACACACACACACGCACACACACACTCATGCACATATTCACTCACTCAATGTACTTGTTATTAGCCACAGCAATGTCGCAAGGAACAAATGCAAAATTTAACACACACAAAAAAAATATTGCAAAGCAAACTTAATTTATATTCACTATTTTTTTTTATTTATTTATTTATTTTTTATATTTATTTATTTTTGTTTTTTTCTTCTTTTTTTCACTGCCAATTAAGAGTCATTCACTTGGCTGCCAGCCTTCAAAAGTTATCAGCAACGAGCACCAAAAAAAAAAAAAAAAAAAACACAACTCCAAAATAACGGAAACTTCAATATTTTTAGTTGGTGCTGCCTTGCTGACCGTTGTCCATTCAAATGTTGGCTCAAATGGCTTTCAGTTGCTGCCTATGGTTGCTGCTGCTGCGGCTGCTGTTGCACGTCCATGTCGTTTGGTTGCTCGCTGGCAACTAGCTCAAAGCCAGCCTGCGACGCGGCTCTTATCAGGCCAGGCGCCTGCCAAGTGTGGGACATTTTAACGGCCGCTGTTAGCCACAAATTTCCCCAGCTGTTATGCCGCTGTTAGCCAACGAGCGGAAGGTTTGCTTCAGCTGTGCTAGACGCTGATTCTATAATATATACTTTTCTTATTTATGATTATACTTTTAAGACACTATATTTTTTTCGGGAAAATTAAATATATACCTACATATACATATTTTATAATTTGCATTTATATATTCTTATATATTTAAAATTTTATTTTACTTACATTTTATTATTATTATTATTATTATTATTATTTTTTTTTTTTTTTTTTTTTTTTTTGTAAATTTATATAAACATTTTATTATTCTACATCTTTTAAATATCAGACCTCATATATTTTTATATATTTATATTTATTTAAAATTGTTTTTAGTCGTATGGCATTCAAATTTCACCTTTATTTATTTGATAGAAAGGAAGACAGTTGGAAGGGGGAAAGAAGGGCTTAATAAATTCATAGAGTAATAGAATAATATATTTATGATATATGCATATATTCTAATTGGAATGATATGTAATTTATTTTTTTTTATACAAATTAAACATTTTTATTTTTGGTTCAATTATATATTTTGATTTATTTTTTATTTTATTATTTATATATTTATTTATTTTGTTATTTATTTATTTCGCTTTATATATTTATTTAAAAAAGCGTTGTTTAAGTGTGTATAAATAAATAAATTTATAACAAATATTGTAAATAAATAAATTTTTACAATATTTTATATTTATATGAGTTTTTATAAATTTGTTGATTTTTAAAATTTTCTATAAATTTATTCAATTAGCACATTTTTTTTATTTTTTATCAATATATGTATTTATGTCTACCTTCCATTTGTATATGATTAAAATTTATGAAATATTTTTAGCAATATTCATTGACTTTAAATTGAAAAAATTTTTTTTCAATTAGTAATTTACAATTTATATTTATATATTCATATTTGTAAAAATTTTGTTATTTATATTTGCTTTCTGGAAATTGAAATAATGATAATTGTGAAAAATAAATGAATAAATGAATATGGGTTAAGAAAAGTTTGTTATTTTAATTAACACTTTTAGAGTTTCGCTAAGTTTTTTTTTTTTTTTTTTAGGAAATTCATAGTTTGCTGAATTTCATTTATAAATGATTTTTTCCCTTTTTTTATTACATTTTGCCCACTTGTAAAGAAACCAAAAAACAAATTTTAATTTAGATTGCAGCAGAGAGTAAAACTCATTTTCAGTGGCAAAGTGAACAATTAAAACTGGTTGAACTGGTGGAAGAAGCCAAAGAAAGAGGTCTAAATTTGAGAGATGGAAAGACGGTTGGAGGGGGGCAAAGAAGGGCAGTTAGCTGATAAATTCAAAGAGTAGTAGTACAGAATATATATGGTATATGCATATTTGATATGCTATATTCTAATTGGAATGATATGAACAAGTCATCAGAAAACCTATAATGATACATGGGTAACTCCACCTTAGTCCCCCCTCCCCCCGAGCAGATCTAGTTGCTACAAATGTGTGCATAACTAGATGCAATTTCCATTTCCAACTTATGATTCTAATCTAAGGCAAAGACCATAGCAGGTTGCTGCGACGCGTCTCACGTTATCATTGGCTTTGATAAGCAGATTTCGCAGCGCCACGACAACTTTGCAAGCAGAAACAAGCACAACAGCAACAACAACAACAACAACAGCAGCAGGACAAAATCAAAACATGAGTCGCACGGGCAACGACAATGGCATAAGAAGGGAGTTGATGATGACAATAAACTGGTATCAGATGCAGATGCTGCTCAATGAATGGCCCCGACTGCTGGAACTGAAGCCGTCGCTGGCTGTCAACGGTAGCCGGAGTAGCTGGAGCTGCAGCAGCAGGCGAATGTTTATAAGCTTTTCTGCTCAGCTTCTCAGGTTGGCTAATCAGCAGCAAATCTCGAGATGCTAATAGAAAATCAGACTGCGACAAGGGGCTGGGGCGGGCCACAGAGTGCGATAAAGAGCCTTAGCTGATGATGGAATGTGCGGACTGCTCAAATTGAAAGACACTCGCATTACGACAAAGAGACTTGCGTTCAAATTTATGTGAAATCGATGCGTGGACATACCTGAGTGGGCCGCAACAACAACTGCCAGCAATTCGCAATGAATATGCCAGGAATTTGCATTCAGTATTGACAAAGGCAACTGAAGAAAACTGTATCCTAATAGTAAGAAATGAGAATGACGAAATCGAGGCTGCTCAACTGGGAGATACCCTAAGTCCGAAGAAAACTATATCGTAAGAATGGGAAATAAGAATGACATAGCTGAGGCTGCTCGAATAAGAGTTACCCTAAAGTCGAAGATAACTGTATCATAATAATAACAAAAGAGAATGACGTAGCTGAGACTACTCGACTGGGAGATACCCTAAAGTCGAAGAAAATTATATCGTGATACTGGGAGATACCCTAAGCCCGAAAAAAAAAAACATATCGTAATAATAGAAAATAAGAGTGACATAGCTGAGGCTGCCCGCATAGGAGATACCTTAAGGTCGGAGAAAATATATCATAATATAAGAAATGACAATGACATAGTTGAGACTTCTCGACAGGAAGATACTTTAAGCCCTTTGAAGACTTAATATACCCATTATACTAAGCCTATTTTATGCAGAAATGTGCAATACACACTCACACATACACGCGCATTTAAGTATTCGCTCTGCTTACTGGGCAGCGACTGCGCTTGGGCAGCAGCATAGGCTATGGGCATATATGCTGATAGATTTGTTGAAAATCTGAAGAATTTCAGAGCATGATAATTACATGTTTTATTTTAGCATAGGCCAGGTTGTATTAAAGTTTCACGGACCTGCCGAACAAAATTCAAAATCTCTAGCTCTTAAATCATTCGAGTCACGCGTAAGAAAAGGAGTCAAATGAGTTTTCTCGGAAAATATAAACGTGGGATGAGCTATCGAAAAAAAAAGTTAAACTTGATATATATGTATGCATGTATATTAAGAGACTTCCAATTGTGAATAGACAGACGGGCAGATGAAAGTGTGGGCTACGATTATATACATATATTTTTATAAATTTATTTATTTTGTTGGTATTTACTTAGTATAATATATATTTCAAATATGTATTTTTTTTTATTTATATATGATATATAATATATGAGTTTCATTTATTTCAATTTTTAAAAATATATTGATTTCTATTTCTATAAGAAATATTTTTTTTTTTTTAAATTTAATTTTTGGTCTATTATTTATTTAAATTTTAGAAATTTATTCATTTACCATTTCCATAATAGATTTATATATATTTATTTATATATACTGAGCTGACTCTCAGCTCATCATGCTCATTATATATATGTATCTACCTGCCACGCCTCCTGCGGCCTGTTGAATAGCTTTTATCAAAACTAATATACCCCAAATTCCGATTCAGTGAATAATTACGACAGATGCATGCAACATGTGCAAATGCCAGAGGCGGAATCGCATGTTACTTGTGGCTTTTGTGCATTTATGAAATATGCTAAATAGCACAAGACTTGAGCTCAGCTTGGCTAAGTAGTTGGCTTGAAGGGTCGCTGGTTCTCTACGGCTATTGCTGGCATTTTTGTTGCGTTTTTGTTCTTCTTCTTCGTTTTGTCTTTTTGGTTAGCTAAGCGCACAGAGAGAACGCAGCGTTGAGTGGCTGTGTGAGACGAATCGATAAAAATCTATGCCATGCACTTTTCTTAACGGCTGCGGCGCTAAATAAGCTGCCGAGCAGCCGCTACTGTTGCTGCCACTAAAGATCCATGAGAAAGGTCCCCAGCTGCTACAGAGGCTGTGGCTGCAGCTGTGGCTGCTGCTGTGGCTGCTGCTATGGCTGTGGCTGTTGCTGTTGCAGTTGCTGCCTTCGTTAGGGCAGATTGTTAGCTGAACAATTGCTCGCTGTGGCAGTGGCAGTAACTGGGTCTAAGGCCCACTTAGACACATGCACTCAACTGGGCTGACGCTGACTGAAATCTTATGCTGCCTCTGCCGCTGCTGCTGCTGCTGCTGGTGCTGGCGTCGTCGAGCTCACTTCAGAACTATTTCAATAAGCGTTACGTTATGCACGCGCCGTGTCCTTCACCCTGTTTTTGAGCTCGAGCATCGACCGCGACGCTGTCGCATGTCGCATGTCGTTCGTCGTTTGCCGTTTGTCGTTTCACGTTGGTCGTTGCATTAAGCTTTTGTCATCATTGGAATCGCAGTCGTCATCTCGCTGCCTGCCTTGCCTACAACCAATTTACTGAATTTCAACATTTTTACATTTTACGATTGTCATTTTGATTTCGGTTTCTATTTGCTCAGCCGGTCGCCAGCTGCTCAATGATATTGTCCTTTTCATCGTCGTCGACTGGCAGCGCTGCCAACATGGCTGCAGCTTCCGTTTCCGCACTGTATGCGTCTGTGTGTGTGTGTGTGTGTGTGTGTGTGTGTGTGTGTGTGTGCACTGCACCGAGTGGCTTTGTTGATTGTCAACGGCCTTTGCGTGCCTACCTTGCCTTACCCAGCCTCGCCGCGCCACGCCTCGCCACGCCCCAGAGTCAGTGACGCTGCCTGTGCCCGTGACACGTCAGGTAACTCAGCCCTCTTTACTGTGGCCAGTCAGCCGGTTGCTCGAGTCCTCGTTCCTAAGTACGACACCTTGTCACAATCAGTCGGCGCTGTCTGCAACTGTTGCGACTTTAGCTTTGATATTTTAGCCACGCGGACAGTCACAGTGACAGTCGCAGTCACAGTGATAGTCGCAGTCACGGGAACAGGAACAAAAACAGCCCCAGGCACAAACGCAGGCTGTGTAATGCCAACAACGACATCGATATGTCTGGACAAGTCAAACAAAAACCAAGCGTGGCAACATTTTCTTTTTCTCCATTTTTTTTTTCTTTTTTTCATTTTTATGTTTTCCGTTTTCTTTTTTTTTTTTTTTAGTTTCCCCGCTCTCGGCAAAAGTAGGTCAGTAGCAAAAAAAATTGTTTGCAGCACGGCGGTTACTTAAGAAGTGCGTGCAAGGCGCTTTTTTCGGGCGGCTGGCTGAGCAGGATGCGGGAAGGGGGCCGAAGCGCTATCCTCAAGGAAAGAGAGACGCAAAAAACCAGCCAGGCGGCGGAGTAACAAAGATCTGAACTTTGTTGACATTGAAAAAGTGTTCTATTTCTGTTTTTTTTTTCTTTCTCTCTTTCGATTTTTTTTTTTTTTTACTTAATGAGATGTTGGTCGAAAGTTACGAAGCCACCCTCGCAGAGCGCTGGTATTGTTGATATTATTGCTGTTGTCTTTTGGCACGCCTCTAGTCTAGGTACGTGTGAATGCCTATCATTCGTTCCCTTGAATGAGCCTCCACTATCAATGCCTATGCCGCTTCAGTGGGGACTTACTCAGTTTGCCGACAAAAAAAGAAAGGGAAAGAGAAAAAAAAAAAAATAAAATAAAAAAATAAAAAATTCCTTGACGCAGCATGTTCTATAATATTTCGAGAGTGACACAGATTAGTTCGGCAGGCAGGCGAGCAACCCGTACACAATACTTGCCATCGCCTCCATGGAAATCAATAGTGTGTGTGGTGTAACATGTGTTCATCAGCATTGCCATTAGTCTCAGACCTATCCTCAGACCCATCCGCAGACCCATCCGCATCCTCAGCCCCTGTCTCAACCTCAGCATCTGTCTCAGCTTTAGCCTCAATTTTGGGCGTACCTAGCGACAAAAGACACTTGGATGACTTCTGATAGCTCATTTCATTAACGCAGAGATGATTCTTTTCACTTTTTTTTTTTTTTTTGGGCATTTGTCAAAGATTCGTTCAAGTCGATGCCTTTTTGCATTTCAGTTCAATTAACACTCGGTTTGCGCGCTACTAATTAAAAGTCAGAGAGCGAGAGAGACCAAGAGTGAGTTCATTGTGCAACTGGAAATTCGAATAGCTATTTGGGTTATCTTAGTCAATGTCTAGAATTAAAAAATAGCCCAAAACAATTTTCTAATAACCCACATGAAGTATGGCAGCTTCACTTCAATTGTATTCACTCTTCTCTGCGAGTCCAAATTTTATGCTCTGCTCACTTCGATTGCCACATTTCAGCCTGGTATTACATGGGAAGTAAATAATTAATATTTCAGCTTTGGCCATCTGTCACCACAGAGAGAGCATGTTGCTAAGCAAATGGCATATCTGAAAAGTGACTAAACACAATTGAAGCGAGGCTATGCACAATGGAACTAGCCGAATAAAACAGGTCAGCAAAATGTTAGGAACCAATGTGCAACAGGTTATTATTTTATTTAGTTGTAAGTATTTTAATTAAATATCAATTATTATTGGAATTTTTATTTATTTTATTTAGATATCAATTTTAAGTTAAGCTACACTGAAAACAATTTTTAGAAAATTAAAAAAATGAATGTAATGATTAAAATTTATGTTTGCTTTTTTATAGTAAAAAATGAAATAATAATAATAATATAATATAACAAAAAATAATATACTAACAAAAAAATTTAAAATTCAAAAATAAAAGTTTATGTCGATTTGTTTCAGTCAATTGTCAAAACAAAATTAAAATAATAATAATAATAATAAATAAACTTAAAAATAAATAAAATAAATAGATAAATAAAAATAAAGAAAATAATACCAAAATATTTTTGTTTTTGAATTTTAGCTATAGCACACAAAAAAAAACAAAAACAAATAAATTGTAAACAAAATAATAATATTAATAATAATATACTCAAAACATTGTTTTTAATATTTTATTTATTTTATTTTTGAACATATTGTGATTATATTATTATCATTTTAACTTACAAAATTCGATTTTTTTTTTCAGAAAAAAATACCGAAGATATAAAAAAAAATTTAACCTTTTAAAAACTAAAAATTTAAAACAATAAGATTTATTTTTTGAACCCTAGCAACAGTAAAGGAAAAAGTGCATAGCAACAAAAAAAATTGAAAAATAAAATTAAATTTAATTTAAAAAAATTCATAGCACAAAGTTAAGACTTCTTGATAAAAATTACAAAAAAAGCGATACAAATTTTTTTTTTTTTTTTTTTTAATTTATTATATTATTAATAATAAAATGCAATCATTTTTAAATGTATTTTGCTGTGCACTTTAGTTGCATCACTGAAAAAGGCGTTGGCACTCTCTGCTTACCAAATGCTGTTGGCCAGTGTAATTGTGTAATTTGTGCCTGGTGATTTTCTGCATTTCGATCCGATTGCATTCCTCACTGGGAGCCAAGCTGAGCGACAGCTTGATTAGTTTTTGGACAGCTGCAGCTAAGCATTAAATGCGTTAATATCTTGAGATGCTTGTGGTAATTAGGAAGCCGACATCATAAGATGGCCGTAATTATCTACCACCAGCTGGTTGCTATAGCCTGTTGCCTGTTGACTGACTGGCCGCAGCATCACAAGTATATCAGTGATGCAAGCGTAGCTTCCTTTGTTATGTGTGTGCAATTTGGATTCAGTTACCGGTTGCCTGTGACTTGCGGCCAGGGGTCATTCGGCTCACTCGGCACACTCGGCACACTCGGCTCAGTTGGCCCACACACACACACACACACACACACACTGAGAGAGAGCTGGTGGCACTAATTGCCAGTTCACTGGTTGCCTGTAACAATTTTCCTGCTTGGCTGTTGGCTGCTGCCCGCTCCGCCCCACCCCTTCGGTGATTACTCATTATTCAATCTGGCTGCTGAATGCTTTAATTACGTTTGTTTTAGCCAATTAAAAACAAAGCACGCAACACGTAACCGTGGACCTCGGACAATGGCAACGGCCACTGCCAATTCGTGGTGCAATGACCTCGCCAAAAAAAAAGCAGAGAGAGCAAACGCACAAACAGTTGCCACTGCTACGTGGCAAAGTGGAACGACTACAGCTCGAGCTCCTGCTCGACACTCAAGACGAACGCTCATTTAGCACGCAGGTGCCGCAGCCATTCGCGACATGCTAAATCTCTGGCAGCTTAGTCGAGCGTCAACGCGTCGATGGGCCAACGAGAGCGTGTTGACGCACTTCCACTTGCCCCAGCTGCCACAGCTGCCGCA
The DNA here is from genome assembly GCF_018153725.1 of Drosophila mojavensis. NCBI lineage: Eukaryota > Metazoa > Arthropoda > Insecta > Diptera > Drosophilidae > Drosophila > Drosophila mojavensis. The sequence goes on from NW_025318667.1 coordinate 15,955,070, forward strand.
GCTGCCCCTGCCCCTCCCGCGTATCCCCTGGCCCAGCCCTTGCCCCCAGTCCCATGCTTCGTCCCTATTCTGGGCCGTGCAGCTGCGCCGCAGCCTTTGAGAAATTAATGCCTCCATTGTTTGCGCCATTGCCGCCAACTAATGCCGCACAGTGGGGCAAAGCTTTTGCCACATGTTGCTCAGCTCAAATTCAGATAATCAGCCTCAAGGAAATTTCTCACTCACTTGACAAATGTCTAGCAAGGCGACAGATGTTTGCATGCACTTAAACTGATTTCAAACGAGTACTGTTTCCATACCGGGCTGTCCATATTCGATGTAACCATCTGGCAACCCTATATCTGTTGGCAAAGACGGGCAGACTCTAGGCTCCCAATTGAGAGATATCATATTCAAAAAAAAAAAGAATGTCAACAAATCTATAAAATTATTGTTATCGTCAACATAAGAATAAAGACAGGAAATATGGGTCCGTTGAGTGTGGGCAGACTTGTAGGGTTGCCAGATGGGTCCGTCGAATATGGACAGCCCTATATAAGGAGCTCTGACTGTCACGTCTCCAGCGAGTGTCTATAGATATTATCTAGTTGAATAGTAAATTGAAGAATACATTAATGATCTATTCTATTAATAATCTATTGATCTATCGATTATTATCAATAGTCAAATGAATTAAATATTCAATTTTGTTATTATTATTTTGTAAATTATTTTAAATTAATTTTATTATTATTATTATTATTATTATTATTGTTATTATTATTATTATTATTATTTTTTATTTTGATTTATTTATTTATTTTATTTTATTTTTTTCTTAATATTATTATTTTTTGGGAGCTGAATTTGAACTTGGGATTGTAAGAGCAAACAATTTTTCTTGGGATCCCTATTCCCATACTCCCTCGCTCTATTTTCACCGTGAATTGCTAAAATTATCGATGACATCATCTATAGCATCGATAGACCTTAATTTGTTTCGAAAGATTTATTGAGTCTCTTCTATGTTGATATATCATACAACTGATCCGCTAGGGTGGAGGGAATAGAAGGTAGTTTTGAAATCTTTCAAGGAATTCGCATTAACGTAAAGCTTGATAAAAGTGCATCTGATATTTCTCGCTTCCATTTACAACTCTGATCAGCCATCTATGATCTCAGGCAAGAGACAACGCATAGATAATCATCTCAATGAGCTAAACACATTTTGAATAGGTCCTCCAACCACTGTGGCATAGTTGCCACAACTTCATTACCCCGGCCAGCTGCGTAGGCTGAGATTTATTCAATTTAATTTGAAATCGGCGTCAATGGGCTGCTGTTTGATGTGGAACGTGGAACGCAGAGCGCAGAACGCGGCGCGATGTGAGATACGCAGAATGCCGCATAGGAAGTCGGCAATTCATGGAGTTCGGGGCCAAAAAGGACATGTGATTAAAAATTGTTTACAAAGTTCATTGACACGGCAGACGGAGCGACGCTGCCAGAGGCCGTCGTCGGAAGCCATTCACTCATTCATTCATTCGTTCATTCGCCTGGGAGCAGCAATCAAAGACTGCCTAGCAATTTGGCGCCTATTTGCGCGCTGCTTCTTCCGCATTGCTGCCTGCTTTTTTTTTTCTTTTTTTTTTCTTTCATTTTTGGTGTCGTTGGTCACAGCTGTAATTGATTTTGTGCGAGCAGCAACATTGTGATTGACTAGCAGATATCCAGCACGCATAGCCGAATGAGTCGCAATCAGCTGGCACTGGCCAGTGAATGCGAGCTGAGTGAGCCATTCAAATGGAACACTTAACAGTTGGCCATGTCGCGGCGTAATGCCGTTTACAAATCATATCTATCAATATGCGTCAGAGCCTATTTCACTCCACTCGCAATTCGCTTTTGGCAAACATCATTATTTATAAGCCTTTTAGCGCTTATTGTTCAGTGGGCGGAGCGAGGGGGAGCTGCCGCCCACCCAGAACGGTCTGCTGTTGCATATCGCTCATACGTCACGTTGGCACAGCTGCTCAACAGACAGAAGGGGCATCGCAGGGCAACAACAACAGCCATAATATATCCTATAGCCTGTCAATGATCATCATTTTTTATGCATGCCAAAAGGCGGCTGGCATGGGCGTGGCAGGTCATTATTAATATTTTCTTTTTTACTGTGATACGACGCTGTCGTCGTCGTTGTTGTCGTCGTTGTTGTTGTTGTATTTGTATTTGTTGTTGTTGTTGCTTTTTTATTTGCCACTTGGTTGTCTGGACGATAAATAGTCGGCATAATTGTCGCTTTAGCCTGAGTCCCAGTCCCAGTCCCAGCGCCTGTCCCAGTGCCTGTCCCAGCCCCACTCCCAACCCCAGTCCCAGTTCTGGTCCCAGCTCCTGCCGCCCGACTCCTACCAAGCGCAGCCACATGCCGTTGGCAGTTGGCAAATGCTTTTGATTTACTTAACGGCGATCAAACGAATCGCAGTCCAGCAGGATTCAGGTCTCGATTGCCATTGCCATGCCCATAGCCTCTGCCCAGTCCTGGACAGCCCTCGATTGACCCAATTTCGTTCGCTCTTACGACCTTCTCTCTCTCTCTCTCTCTCTCTCTCCCTCTGTCTCTTTTTAGCTGGCCGCTGCGGTTAACTGCTTAAGAAATAATTCATTATGTTTTTGGTCGGCATGTCACTTAATTTGAGTGGCCTTCGCTAACCATTTCCCATTTCCCAGCGCCCATTTCCCATCGCCCATTTCCCATTTCCCATGCTGGTGCGCATTCAGCGATGCGGGCAATTTGCGTTCAAACTAATTGTTCACGTTGGAAATCGATTAAGCCTCTAAGCGAGTCACAGTCACACTTCATGTTCACACAGAGGAAGAGAGAGAGAGAGAGAGAGAGAGGGAGTGTCATCGCACGCCCCCTTTTGGCACCCACTAGACGGACAGCTGTTTTTCGTGTTTTATATTCGAGTCAAATTGTTTATTTTACTTTACTTTTATGGGCTTCGCCGTTGACAGCAATTTGTTTGCCCACAAGAGATGTCTGCCGAGGACTGCCAGAGGCAAAAGCAGTTGCTGCTTTCCATTGTTACTGCCATTTCCATTGTTGTTGCTGTTGTTGTTGTTGCTGTTGTTGCTGCTGTTGTTGCTCCCAGCAGACATTCGAATATCAGCTCTGAAGTGGATAAGTATATTGTTAGTTGAATGTCAATGTGAATAGTTTTGCAGAATGCAAATAAATCGCAGCACCAGCCATAGAGAGAGAAAGAGAGAGAGAGAGAGAGAGAGAGAGAGAGATAGAGCTATCGCATGTAAAGCGTATTGTTTAGCAGCTCAATAGCTCAGCGATTCGTTAACAACGTGAATTGACTTGGCTCTATGATTTATAGTTGCCATTGATACTGCTGGCTGGCTGCGTGTGATTACGTGAATGCCTGTTTATGTGGGCTAGTGGGGTGGGCTGGGGTGGGGGGAGGCGGTGCTGGTAGCGTGAAATGCTATTTGCATTTTCCGCTCTCCTAGGCGATTCTCAATACTTTTGTAAGCTGTTTTTAATGGGCGTCTGTTTATATCATATTATATCATATCTGTTTATAATTGGATTTACCAGCGAGAGAGAGTCTCTTTCTCTCTCTCTTTCACTTTTCCTCACTACTTCTCAAGCTGTCTACTTCTGTGTAGGTGTGTGTCTATGTCTCTCTACCTCTTTCTCTTTCTATCTGCCCCTGTTTCTCACTCTCGCTGCCTCCATCTTTGTACATATGTAGATATATATCTATACTTTAGTTCTCTCTATCTCTATATTTCTCTCTCTCACTATTTTTCTTGCCCTTTTCTTCCTCTTTTTACCTTTCTCTTTCTCGTCTGTCTCTTTCTCTCGCTCTCTCTATTTCTCTATATCTATTTTTATTTCTCTCTCTCTTTTTCTTTCTCTCTACGTCTCTGTCTGTAATATATTTTAACCGTCTCTCTAGGGTAAAGACCCTTCTTCCTATCTCTGTGACTCATTTTTGCTCCTTAGCTTTCTCTCTATCTTTCCATCTTTCTGTATCTGTCTTTCGCTTATTCTCTTATTATCTCTTACTCTCATTCTCGCTACTTCTCTCTCTCTCTCTTTTTATTCCTATGCCTCCTCTCACTCTTTCTATATATTTATCTCACTCTGTCTCTCTATTTTTCTTTCTCATTCCCTCTCTTAGTCTTTTTATCCTTCTGCGTCATTAGCTCATTTTCTCTCAGTCTCTATTTTCCTCTCATTCTCACTCTTTCTAGCTCTCTCTTTATCTCTCGCTTGCCTTCTTTCTATATCTATCTTTCTTTCTTCTTCTTCTCATTCTCTATACTCCTATCTTTCTCTTCCCCCCTTTCTCCTTCTGTCTCTACCCCCTTTCTCTTTCTTAGCCTCTCTCTCTCTCTCTCTCCTCCCATTTTACTTCAAATCAATTTACAATAAAATTATATGATTATCTTCACTTGCTTGACTCGTCGCACTCGAATTCAGCTGCAGCTCACTGCACCTTATTAAAGTCAATGCCACGCTACACCTTGAGGGTCTCTAAGGTGCCTGGCAGCTGGGTCTCCCTCCATACATGTATGTATGTTAGCTACCCGCTAACAGCTCTGTCCAGATTGCTGGCTCCATGCTCATAAGCTTGTCGAAACTCTCTCTCTCTCTCTCTCTCTCTCTCTCTCTCTCTCTAATAGTTGCAGGTGTTGTTGTTGTTAGCCTTTGTTGAGCTGGCTGACTGGCTGGCTGGTTGGCCTTCAATCCGCCACCCTGTCGCATCCAATTAACTTTGTTTGCCTAATCAGAATGCAGCGTACATTCGCCGTTCATCGCCGTCCTCCTATGGTAAGTTCCCAAAACCCCAAGCGCCTCGCTCTTATTCTGTCTCTGTGTCTGTCTCTATCTCTGCCTCTGCCTCTGGCACTGGCTCTGGCTCTGGCTCTGATGTGGCTTGCGGCTTTGCCTAGCGCTAGTCGGTCAGCCATGTCTGGGTTGCCCTTGCCCAGCTGCGTGCGTGCCAGGACTTTTGCCAGGCGTCTGCCACGTCGTCATACGCTGCAAACTACAAGTCTGGCCTTGTCCGTTTTATGGACTTTTATTGAAGACGCACACACACACACACACACACACACACACACACACAAGCGAGCCGTGCGCCAAAATAGTTCCTTCTTTCAGCTGTCTCAGACGGCAGACAATATTTGGGATAAACACGAAGGCAACTGGCTTCGCGCCGAGTCTGCTCCTTGCAGCGCCCCATTCATTAAACACCAACTTGACCCAATTTCTACATTTTATATCGTTTGCTCACTCTCCCCCGTCCGCCCTGGCGCCCCGTTACTTGCTCCGCTGCCGAAACGTGCTGCAAGTGGCGTTTTATTGCTCTCGCCTGGGCTACAGCATGATGACTTATTTTTTGTATATATATACATATGTATGTATACAGCTATATATTTACCCAAACTGCTTAACTGGTTAGCAAAACTGCCCAAAGCAGCGTTCGCAGACCCGCTCAAAAAGCGGGTATAAATCATTGAGCACCTCCATGTGCCTCACTCCCATCGAAATCGATTCGATTCACTTTTGATTTTCCCATTTTACACTTTGTCTTCTCTATCTCTCCTTATCGCTGCGATCTGCGAAACTGTGTGAACTGTTACGATTCTGGCACTTCCTTGAAGCAAAGACAGTCCCTTAAGTCACTTATCGATGCCAGCGTTAAATAGTTCAATCATTACAATGCATTGCATCAATTAGCGCTAGCTGAACTTGAACTTGGACTCATTTGAATGGGACAGACTTCCGATTTGTCTTCGATTAAAATAAATTACTTCAACTCAATTCAATTGCAAGCACGTTAGAGTGCAGTAGTTCTCTATGCCCTCTATATAATAATCGATTAATGGCTGATATATGGTTAATTTATGTTATGCGTTATCAATTCCAATTCATCGTCGTAAAATACTCGATTATTCAGTAATCAACCGTTAATTATTTTTTTTTTTTTAGTTTCTTAAGAAAATATATTATATTATAATTTATGGTCAGTCTTCCCTGCTTTAGTGTAAAGCCCGCACTGCTGGCAGCAGTGTTGCCAAAGTAGCCTATTTATGGCTAGTTTTAGCCTATTTGAATCTGATCCAGCCTATAAAATTTGGAAATTTAGCATATTTACAATCCCATCTAGCTTATTACTGGCTTATCTTCCATCTCAATTGTTATTAACAATGTGAATATCTGATAAGGTAACAGGATTTCACGGCATAGAAATAAGGGGAAGTTAACAAAGAAATATCCTTGATATTTTCCCAACTTTTCGTATATTTACCCCTCTTTTGACATCTAGCCTGCTCTTCACGATATCCACATTACGATGCAGTGGAATCGCACATTGTAGTCAAATAATCGATTATTATATATCATATGATTAATTGTGCCATCGTTAGTCGAGAGTGCCTGACCAGGAAGTATCCTGTACCCTGTGATATTTCATTCATTCGATGCAATGCAAAGGCAACACACACACACACACACACACAATGGACAAATAATTGCTGAATAATCTTTGTTCTTGAAGGAATTATTTAATAAAATTTGACTTGTACATACATGTATATGCATGCATGCATATATGTATATGCATTTGCTAAGACGCGAATTTCTGGCATTAGAAATATGTATTGTTTGGAGGTGAAGAATGTTTTTGAAGCTAGAAATATTCAAATACAATAACTAAAAAAATTCGCTCACAGAGCTCACTCTTTGACATGGTTTTCATATAGTAGTGGCAGTACGAGCAGGAGAGTTATTAATTTTGATTCAGCAAGGATGCTGATAAGATCTTTTATGGAAATGGAAATGTTGATTAGCACAGCAGGAACCGTTATGCTAAATTTGAGACTGTGCTTAAGTTCTTAATTTTTCTGACTAGATACAGGGCTGTCCATAGTCGATGTAACCATCTGGCAACCCTATATCTTTTGACAAAGACGGGCACAAAGCGACCATTTGAGAGATTTTATATTCAAAAAGTGATGTCAACAAATCTATAAAAAGATTACTTTGGTCAATGTAATAAAATTTCTGATTTAAAAAAAAACATGGGTCCTTTAAATATGGATATAAGGATTGTCTGATATGTGACTAAATATTATGAATTATATATATTATTTCTATTATATTGTATATATTTCTATTATATATTATATATATGTATCATATGGCATCTCAAACTTGTCTTTGCTATAGCTTATAGATAATGTTAATGGCAGGTCTCATTAACAGGAACTGCTCCTCCCCCACATAGCAATATTATTAGCATAGCTAATTGGGATCCCAGTATTCAGCTCCCCGCTAAGTACTGATTCCTCTCTCCTACTTTACTTTTAGCCTTAACGTGAACTAATGAAGTCAAACTTTTTTACAGAAGATGTCGCCATTTTTTCTAGTGAAAATAGAAAAACGGAAATCTTACAAAAAGATATATGCAAGAGAAAGATTTTGTGTATTAGGATACATAAAAAGAGACTCAGTAGCTCAACAATTTAAATATGCATATAAATAAATACATTTACATGTTTTTGCTTTTTTTTTAGAGTACAAATAATGTTGAAAAAAAGACAATATATACTATATTCATCATATTTATATTCATATTGCTGCTGTTATTAATATAGAATATATTGTATATATGCATATGCACACATAAATAGTTTTTGTGGTCTTGCCTCGATTGCAATTGAATTTAAAAATGAATTTTTGTGCTTTTTGCTTTTTGCCATCTCACTTAGTTTTTTGCCTGTTTAAATGCTTTGGCAAAAATAAATAATAAATTGCTTTCTATAAAAAGCCTCACTGCAAACCAATTGATTTGCTGTGCTGCTCGCCTTTGATTCCGATTTGATTAGCCAACTTCTATTTTGTGTTTTGCACACACACACACACACACACACACACGCATACATGCACAAAAGTCAATCTCTGTTTGGCTAGATGAGCTTAGCTTTGCTTTGCCTTGCTGTGAGCGCTCAATAGGAATCTCAATGGAAGTTTAAGAAAACGCAAACAGATTGGCTTCGGTTATTGGTTGATTGAGTAAACATGTGATTTAATTGAATTTCCATCTCGATGTTTGGCCACAAACAGAGCTCTGTCACCTGCGCACTTGCAGCTGGCCGAGCCCCTGTCTCAGTCCCAGCCACAGATCCATCTCAGCGGGTGAGCCCTCTTCCTCCTGCTCCTGCTGCTGCTCCTGCTCTCACTCCCTCCCTCCTCTCTCTCTCTCTGTTTGGCTGAACTATTGTTTTGGTTTGATGAAGTTGCTGGAGCCTTTGGGGATAAGCAGCCACAGAAGGACGCGCACCGCGGGCAACCCAAAAGTTAAGAACCCGCTCCCAGGGCGAATCGATGGCCAATCACTGGGCCAACTTAAAGTCCTTTGAATTATTTGTAAGCCATTCGACGGCAACGACACCATTAACTAATGGCAATTACCCGACTCGCTGTAGTCCTACCGACTCCATACATTATGCATTTACATATCAAGACTCGGAACTCGAAACTGGGAACTCGGAACTGGGAACTGGGAACTGGGAACAGTTTGTTGCCAATTGGCCTTCTGCCTGTCAATGCTAATTTTTGGCCAACTTTTTGCTCAATTCTCAGTGCTGCAGTCCGCAGATATCCATGCTCGATATAATATTGATGGCCAAACATGATTTTCAGCACACTCATGCACTCACACACACACTCACATACTCATATAAATCAGTTACACATGTACCGCTTTAATTATGCACAGAGCTTCCAGAGGCTTTGGCATCGTAGCTCAGCTGCATTTTCAGTTAATTTATTTAACATATGAAAAATGAATAATAAATTATCGACTTTTGATTTCCGACTTTGCAAAAAAATGCAACTTATTCCATGGCTGTAAAGCTTTTTCAACAGTTTTTTACTGCTGCATGGGCATATCCTTAGGTGTGGGGAGTGCTCGACTTAGAGATACCCTGCAACCTATGAGGAGTTTATATATTAAGCATGCTTATACTTCCTCGAAGCATACATAGTAAGCAATATACACACACACAAACTAAGATAGGCAGAGGCAGGCAGTAGAGCTCCGCTTGAACTGCAGAGGGGCGTTACGAATTGCTGAATGACTTTTCTTCTAGATGGAATTATTAAATATAATTTTCAGAGCATGTTAAATATATACATTGGAAATATGATTTGTGAGAGCGAGGAAGGTATGAAGAGGGGGAGCTCTTTAAAATCTGAAAAAATTCGGTGCTCTCCTTATATTTTTTTTTTATTTATTTATTTATTTTTTTTTTTTTTTTGTAAAATTGTTTATATTTTATTAAAAAGTTTTCTGCTACCATAGTGGCAACTTAATCTAGTCCTTATATTTAGAAACCATCCATAGTAAATTTGTCTTAGATTTTGTGAAAGCATTTCACATTAAATTAAATTTAAAAATTTTTACAATTTAAAAAAAAAAAAAAAAAGAAAAAAAGAGCCCATATGGTGTAATATATAATAATATACAGATTGCAGCTGATATATGCAGCATCTAAAAAAAAAAAAAAAAAAAAAAAAAAAAATTAGGTTGCTATAAAGTCTAAATTAAAAGAGATATCAAAAAAATTTAAACAGCAGTTTGTTGTCTTTAAGTTATAAAATATTTATTCACGTATTTTTTTTTTTTAATATTTTTAAAATATTTTGTAATAGCAAAAAAAAAAAAAAAAATAAATAAATAAAAATAAAATAAACGGGCGAGTAGCTGGACGGACTTGACTTGATCGTCGCATGATCAATATGTTATGTATGTATATACATATGTATATACTTATTAGGTATGTTATATACAATATTTGTCCCGCCTCAGTCTGCCTGTTACACATATTTCCATAGAGCCAATATACCCTCCATACCCATTTTGTTTTTTCAATGGGCTCAAAGTATACAAGGTACACCTATCAGCATCAAAGGAGCTGTTATCGAAACTTCCATTCGCATAATATCATTTGAAATATGGAAATTGAAATTCCAACCCGAATTTCGTCTGTCAACTTTAATAACTTATGCCTCTTATGCTTCATGCATGCAAGAGGCAGCAGTGGGCGTGGCAGCAGCCAGAGTGCATACAAATATAGCTGTATACAAGGCACATGCAGCTGAGTCAATCGAGCCGTGCCCAGCTGCCCAGCTGCTCCGCTGCCCTCCTTTCCATAACAACCTCCTCTCATCTGCAATAAATGAATATTTTTTTTTTTTTTTAACCTAAAGCTATATTGAATATTTTCTTTAATTTAAATCTAGCTTATTTTGCAGCATTTCTATTTAAAGTTCAGCCTATTTCAGCTTATTTGGGAACCGAACTCCTGGCAGCAGCTCAGAATGTTAACAACTCTTATCACGCCCAGTGAGCCAGGCTCAATGGATAATGTTATTTCCCATTTCAGGCCTCGCCCACCCACGCCCCCTTACTCCAGCTCAATTACAGCTTGCGTGTATGCATATATATATGTGTGTGTGTGTGTGTGTGTGTGTGTAAGCTACCTGAGATGGTATGCAAGCAATCCGAAGTAAGCCCACTGAATGTTTGCTTTACGATTAGCCAGTGCAATTGGTAAATGTCGCTGCCGACCGAGTCAAAGGCCAAGCCAAGGCGCTCTGCCGCCCAGCTGTGTGCTCAGCTGCCTGTGCAGGGCAGCAGGAGTGGGAAGGTCTTGGTTTTGCGGCTTGCGGCATTAATGTGCATAATTTAGTGAGCTTTGCGCCTTCGCATGTAAATACGGCTCACAGAGTGCCGGCGGGGCGTGGCAGGGCGGGGCGGGGCGAGGCTGTGGCGAGAAGCATTCGTGGTCGCCTGCAGATGCTTTAACAGCTGCTCCTGCTGCTGCTGGTGTTGGTGTTGGTGTTGCACTTGTTGTTGTTGCACTTGTTGTTGTGCAGTGCACATACTTTTGTGAGCGGGCAGCGTCAAGTCGTCGCCCACGCTCAATTTGTCAGTGGATCACACGTAGCGTGGTCAAAATAATGCGACTGCCACAGCAGACACTATCCAAGTGTGTGTCTGTGTGTGTGTGTGCGTGTGTGTGTGTGTGTGTGTGCGGGTCGACTTCACTTGGCTTCTTTTCTATCCATTTCACTTTTCATCACACACACACACTCTCATTTCTATTCATTTCAATTGTACTCATTCACGAAGTAAGCAAAATTAAAGTACGTGCCCCTTCAGCTATGCAATGCAATTTTTATTGACTGCAGCCACATGGAACGACGACGATGTCATCGTGACCGTCACCGTCTCCCTCTCCCCCTCCCCCTCACCGTCTGCTACTGCTTCGTCTCCCTCTTTGCCTTTATCACTGCCTTCCTCTCCGTCTTCGTCGCCGTTCTCGTCACCTACTCTCTCTCTCTCTCTCTCTCTCTCTCTCTCTCTCTGCCACCGTCTCCGTCTACCTCCCCATCTCAGTCTCTTTCTCCCGGTCCGGCTCTCTCCCTCTCCTATTCTTATTCCGTCTCCCTCTCTTACTCCGTCTACCACCCCATCTCTGTCTCTCTCTCTCCCTCCACCTCCGTCTCCGTCTACTCATCTCTCTCTATTCGACTCCGACCCCATCTCCAGCTCCATCTCCCTCTCCTATTCGTATTCTATCTCCCTCTCCATCTCTGTCCCCATCTTCGTCTCCGTCTCTCTTTCTCTCTCTCCATTTAGCTCTTCGTCTCCGTGTCCGTCTTCGTCTACGTCTTTGGGCCCGTCTTAGTCTCTCTCCTTCTCCGTCTCCGTCTCTCTGCTTCTGTGCCTCCGTTTATGCCTTGCTCTCCGTCTCCCTCTCTCTCTCTCCCCCTCTCTCTCACCGTCCCCCTCTCCGTTTGTTGACAACCGCTGAGCTCCATCAAAAATTGTATCAGCAGCAGTTGGCTTACAGCTCAATCGAGTAGTCGAGAGAGAGAGAGAGCGAGTGAGCAGCTTGCTCGCTTTGCATCTCTCGGCTGCAGCAGCTGCAGCTGGCTTCGTCGTTATTTCTATAAAATATTCATTAACCTGATATTCATTAAAAATGGCACGCCGCTACCTCGTTAGTTTTAATGGCGCCAACATTGTCAGTAATATATCCAAGCCGCCAGCCATCTAGCCATCTAGCCATCTAGCCAGCCAGACATCCAGACATCCAGCCAGCCAGCCAGCCAGCGAGCCAGTCATTGTCGTCATCGCAACCAAGTTATAATCATTAGGAGCATAGGGGCCAGCAGCTATGTAGGGCATTCGAGATGCACAGAGTTTGTGCAGTGTCCTTATACTTCAATCGACCCCACTTCACATTGCATTCACATATGCAGATATACATGTATGTGCATGCGTGTATCTATATAAATATTGTGTATATTGTGTTGCATGCGTTCGGCCACTGGTCTCTCCTTTCACTTACTTTGATTCTCTCCGCTCGCCGCTTTTATTTTGTGTGCGCAAATTGGCCGGGGAACCGATATGCAATTTGTGCCTCATATCGATGTGCTCAGAGGTCTGTCAACTGCAACTTTGTTAAGTCCGAGTGCTCGTTCGCCTTCGCTTTCGCCTTCGCCTGCAGCCGGTGCCAGCTCTCGGTGCACATCAATTAGCCGTTCCCAAATTATCTCGATATATCGAATTGAATTGCTGCATAACTGTCGACGTGCCCTCGCAACTCTGAAGAGTCTTACCGGGCCTTACCTTGTCTTACCTTAATTGCATTTGAAACATGTTCCGCCTCTCGGCCTGTTAAATATAGCCAGCAATATAGCTTCTTCAACTTCCATTCGGTCCATGTGGCAGTTCTGCTTGGAGTTCAATGCGGACAAAGTTGACAGCCTGCAGAAAAGTGTTGAAGGCTTACAGGAAACTAATTGACTAGAGTCACGGCAATGCACTAAATTGCCTACATACAGACATACATACATGCAGACATACATATATACCTTTATTTGTATATAGTAAACACTGAGTGCATATTGCAATTTATTTGATTTTGTTATTTATTTATTTTTTTTAATCCATGGCCGAAGCGAGTGTCAATAAAAAACTAAAACTAGAACAGAAAAAAAAAAAAAAAAAAACATAAATAAATAGACAGAAAATGTATCTCAATTATTTCAACTATCCGATTGAGCTATTTTATTTGGCCGACTGCCCAGCTATGCTCCAATTCATAGCCAAATATAATCAGAGATATTATGGAGCCAGGATAGACAAATAGTTGAATGTGTTAATAGACACGTCAAAAAAAAAAAAAAAACTCGATTTACAATTATAGTAGACTCCCGATAATTCGATGGCACGGGGATCAGTTTTTTTTTTTTTTTTTTTTCTGATTGACACAGAAATTCAAATTATAGAGAATTATTGAGAGAGAATTATTATTATAATTTTTTTTCGATTTATCGCAGGGTGCACATTATCGAGTCTCGACTGTATTAGCTGTTAGTAAATAATAAAATGGTTTAAAATTAATATTGCATTTTATTAAATTCAAAGTAACTGTGTAACTAGAAAGAGAAGTGAATAGATGAGCAAATACATTATGTATATCTGTCTATGTATATCTACATATGTATGTATATGTATGTATATCAGTTTATGTATTTCATTATAATTCGTGAGCAACTCACAGTTGTTGTTGTTTTATTTACTGTGGCAACTCAAAGCTATTAAAATCGACGGATTCAACTAGTTGTCAATTATCCATTCACATGTTTCGCTTTAATTTAACAATTGCTGCAGCTGTTCAGTTAAATGAGCAAATGCTGTTGGCTTAAAACATTCATCAGTCTGTTTAATGAATAAAAACATTTACATTGCAACACTCAATAAATGAAAGACCTGATGGCCTCTTATACAAGTGTTTTATTATTATTATTTTTTAAGCCCAGCCGCTTGCTTGTTATATTTATTTGTTATTCGATATGCAATTGCTGGAAAACATTAATGGGAAAAGCATTGCCATTGGCAGTTTGTAGAGTATCTAATGGATCTAACATAGAGTAGAGCCCTAGAGTATCTAATAAAATGTCTAATGTTGTATCTGTTAGATTGGATAAGAGATTGTGAGGTAGTTTTATATTGTATGGGTGTCATATTTTGATATGAAAGGCTTCTTTTCAATTTGATCATAATTCATTAAATGATTCGAATGACAATGTCTTCGTGCTGCTTTTTAAGACTGAACTGAACTGAATATTTTCCTTGTTTTCCTTCTTCTTCTTCTCCTTGCTCTGATATTTCTTCACTTTCTTCTTCTTTTTCTTCTTCATCTTCTTCTTCTTATTTTTCTTCCTTTTCTTCTTCTTCACCTGTTGCTTTTTTCTTCTTCGTCTTCCTTTTCTTTTTCTTTTTCTTTTTCTTCTTTTTCTTCTTAATCACACTCTAGTTGAGTAAGCAAGTATCGATAGCATTATAAGGTGATCGATATTTAATCTTAATGTCATCCCCTCATATTCCTGTAGGTCCACAACAATAGACTAAACTATGTATGAGGCAGAGACCTTTAGGGGGCCTTACCTCAAAGCAACTATGTAGCTTACAAAGTGAACTCCAAAAGAGTTAGACTATTGTAACACCATCCATAAAATTTAATAAATCTATGCTGAGTATGATTAGAGTTTTAAATAAAATATACATAATTATATTAAAGGATGAATAAGTTGATATAGTGAATCGATTCAATTCGATTTGATTCAATTCGAGTCGATTCATATGGATTCGAATCTATTCTACTCAATTCCATTCAAAAGTTCAAAGCACTTGCAATGACTTCGAACGACGTCTGAGCTACAGTTCCTAATACATGTAAATATATTTATGGTTCACATAAAAAATATATTGATATTGAAAAAATAAAGCAGAAAAGTAAATATTTGTACACATCCATATATACAAACAAATTGTTGTTGTTGTGCATTTTATACTAGTTCACACCTTTTGTGACCAAACTTGAACACAAACTAAATAATTCAATTTGGTATCTATAAATAAAACTTTTTTTTGTTTTTATTTTTATAATTTAGGCACGCAGTTTGAGGAATTTATTTGACAAGTCTATGCAGAAAAATTTCTTTGTGCAGCGAGAACAATAGTAACAACAACAACAACAACAACAACATATCTAACTAAATGGAGCGAAAAGTTAAAAACTTGTTGTAGAGCTTTGGCCGTGTGTGTTGACTTTAGTCAAAAGGTGTGACAATATTTACAATGCGCTCCTAATTGAATTTATTACGTATGTGTTAAGCATTCCATTTGTGTGTGCATGTGTGTGAGCCTGCAAGAAGAATCAAACTCAAGTCATATTTGTGGTTGAGTGGGTGGGCGTGGCAATTGTATTACAGCCCATTATACAATGCGTTTATATATTTGAAACTAACAGAGCTCCGGCAGTGGGAAATATTTGACATTGGCAAAAATTTCCCATAGTTAACAGCAGCAAAAAGCTTTATAGCGCCATCTGTGTACGACTTGTGAATTACCAATTACTTGGAGTTGCTATAAAAAGTTTACCTGCGCAAGCAGTGCACTGCTTGCCATGTCTCGCCTAAGAGTATGCAATGCTCCTTGTGGTTGGTGTCCCTGCTAAGCATGAGGCTGTGTGTCTGTGCTACGTTGGTGCGGACTACGCGTCGTATACGCATCGAACTGAAGGCCCTCAGTGCAAGAATTTCGCGCCGATTGCAACTATTTTAATCCATTTGTTTGCGCGGTACGCGCCTCGAATGCCGGCTGCATGAGTAACGGCGAGCCAACGATTGATAAGATGAGCCATTAACGGGGCATCCGCGCGCAGCCTTCGCCCGTTTGCGCCAGCTGCGGCCCATGAAGTGGAAACGGAAATGCTTGGTATTTATGCAACGGGCGCCTCGATGCTTAATGCACGGCACTTGACCAACGCTCGCCCAGTTGGACGATAGCCGCAATAAAGATTAAGCGCAGATTCTTCGCTTATCGCTACAACGTTCGATTGCGACCGGAAGCTACTTCATGCACCTGTTTAACCGGAAACGGGCCATCAAGTGTGCCAATATTATAACATATTTGCCATGACCAAGCCCCAAACGCTCCCTCCACTCAATCAGTCAACGAGCTGCGATGCCACAGCAAAGGCAAATACCAATTTTGGCCTCCACAAAGTTCGACGATCTGCGACCCAGCTGAATACCGTTGCCAGACTTGCCAAGCAAATATTTGAGCTGAATGCGAGTCCTAACTGTAAGCGGTACATGCATTTATGTAGATATTACTTCATGCAATTCATGTGCGAATCAAATATATATATATATATATATATATATATATATATATATATATATATATATATATATATATATATATCTATATATATATATATATATTGTATTATAGAAGAGTCTACTTTTTATTTTTTATTTATTTATTTATTTATTTTTTTTTTTTTTTTTGTATTTAACTGGATTACAAAATACCAAAGGGCTCGACTTTGGTAGACAAATACTCATATATGTATAAGTACTTTATTTTAGTTTAGTATATACCGACTTTAGTACATAGAACCGGATTCCGTTGGGAGCTCTCAGAGCCTATATTCTTAATAGGCATAATAAAAAATACTATATATGGGCAATTCTCTAGTGGCGAATGTGACATTCGTACGTTTTTGAGTTGAAAAAAAAAAAACGAATGCCAAAACATATTTTTATTCTGACGAATAGTGAATCCTTTAGCTCTTGATTAACTCTATAGTTGGTGATAAATCGGATTTTAGGCAAATGTTAGTTTTCAAGATAATCACTTATTCGGCTTTGTGTCTCAATATTTCGAGATGTATTATGATAAATGTAAAATGGGTTTATATTAGTCAAATTTGATGGATTAGTTATAAAAAAAAATATGTTAGCAAAATATGCTTTCATTGACTTTAAATGTTTTGGCTGCGGTTGACCTTTCAGGAGAAATGCCCATATATAAAAAAAATTCAAATAAAGCGTTCTATGGTCCTAATTTTTTATTATGCCTAATTCAATAGAGAATATCAAAACTAATTTTATCGTAATGAATTTAAAAAATTAGAAGACAATGAGGCACAGCAAAAAACCTGAGGGTTAGGAAACAGGCAAAAGCAATTTTTTTTTTTTTTTTTTTTTTACGGAAAATTAAAAAATAGGATCAAGTTTTCTTTTCAATTTGTATTTTAATGCAGAAGATGGGGGAAACAGGATTGGGGAAAAGCCTAAGATATTTTTTCTTTTTAACGGAAAAATTAAAAACAGGATCAGCTTTTCTTTCCAGTTTTGTATTTTAACGGTTATTTATAACCACCATATATAATTGATTTTTGGACCTTCAATTAAATATATGCGGAATTCCAACTCAATTGCTCTTCAACTACCATAGACTCTGAGACACCTGGGAATGCATTTTCCGATTTTCCACACTAGAGAATTAGTGTGTGGGCAGATCACCTTATAATTCCAGGGTATACACGAGTATATAGAGTAGAATATAAGTTTGTCTGGGGTCCCAAATTTTTGTCGCAATAACCGTAAGGACGCCATAAACGGAGTCGTTATAGCCGGATTCTACTGTACATCAAATCTAGAGTTTCACGAATGGACAGCAGGATGAATATTGCACAAATCCTATATACTCATTTCATATTTGTGAATGAGTATACAAAAGTCAACTGAATTTGCAATAAAATCTCATTTTGGTATTTTGTCTCTTTTAGGTTTATTTTCAAACACAGCTTTCAATGCTTATAAACTTCCTTGGCACATGTACGTATGTGTGAGGGAGATGTGTGTATACACATATACATATATATACACACATATACATGGGTATGAATATTTATGTATTTAAGTTTGTTAATATTTGTGTAATTTGTTTTGATTTTCATTTATTTTCTTTTCTTCTTTTCTCTTTTTTTTTTTTTTTTTTTTTTTTTTTAGATTTTCTTTTCGTGGCTTTGCTTGGAATGACATTTTGCATCGATATTTGCTGTGGCATAAATATAGTATAAATACTCTTTAATAATTTACATTTGTTTCATTCTCACTAAGAACTATTCAAAAAAAGGGTGTAATTAATTACTTAAAATAAATCACAGCGTATCTAAATATTTTTGTTTTTCATTTGTTTCTTGTCGATTTGTTGTTGTTGTTGTTGTTGTTGTTGCTGATGTGTTGTTTCTATGCTTGCAATTGAACAACGATTAAATAAGTGATGTGTATAAATAGGTGATAAAAAAAAAGAAAAAAAAAATACAATGCAATGCAATAAATACAATAAATAAATAAATAAATAATTATTAACTACTTTAACACGTAACTGTGAAATGCAACTAAATGAAGACTTAGAAATTAACTGGAAATGGTCATACGAATGTCACTTGAACAATAAATAAGTACTTGTATATGTGTGTGTGTGTGTGTGTGTGTGTGTGTGTGTGTGTGTGTGATCCTAACTATCCGCTCAACGGAAGTAGCTGTGATTATACTTGGATATAATACTAAATACAACTAGCATAAATATTAAATATAAATAAATAGGTTTAAGCTCTATGTGGCCTGTGAGGCGGAGGAACAGTGCGAGGGGGGTCACATTCGGGGGGTGGGGTAGGGTGGTGTTGGATTGGTGTTCGAGGTGTACTCAATATATGGCATTTGTCAAATTCACGGTGTCAAATTCACGCGCAACTAGGAACTGTGCACAGCACTGGGAGGCGCTAATACTGGATGCAGGTCAGATGTAATTCGAGGAGGAGTTTGGTGCTCCGCTGGCTTAGCAGTCGCCAAAATTGGAGCAGCCGCTGTCGTTGCGCGTGCCAGTTGATTGGCCGGACTGGCCCGATTGGGCCGACTGGCCGGATCGGCTGCCCTCGGAGCTCTCCAGGCTGATCGCCTGGCGGGAATTGGAAACGGCCGAGCTGTGCGGCTGGCTCTCGGCGCTGTGGCGCCGCTGCTTGCGCTTGTTGAGCGCCCGATGCAGCGACTTGGACATGTTGTCCAGAAACTGAAAGTACAGCTGCTTGGTGAACTTGAGGTCGCGCTTGTCGGCCTCCTTGCTGCCATCGGCGGGCGTGTAGAAGTCCAGATCGGCCTGCATCTTGGCCCGGCTAACCTGGTTCAGCTTGGCCACATTGCTGTTCGGATAGGATGCATTGATGGTCGTCTCGATCTCGCAGAGCACACGGCGCGCGCTCACCAGCAGCTTGTGCAGCTCCTCGGTCGACTTGCCAATGGGCAGCTGGTGCTCCTTCTGGTATTTGTAGTGCGCCTTGCCCAAGTACGCGAAGCTGCCCACGAAGGTTTGGATGCCGCGGTACCAGGTCTGCAGCATCACCTGTAATTGGTCGAAATCGACAGAGAGAGAGAGAGAGAGAGAGAGAGAGAGACAGAGAGAGAGAGATGGTTAGTCAATTGCATTACAACAACAACAGCAACAACAACTGCATTAGCCAGAGGAAAGGGCAAATGCAAATGCCGTTCAGCGAGTCCACGGAAACTGGTCTAAGCCGCCCAGGGCGGAGCAGGTCCCAGTCGCCGGGCAACGCATCAAACATTTTGCATGTGCGCTAATTCAGCTGCTGCCTCAGCTGCTGCATCCTCTTCCTCTGTAGCTTCTGCTTCGCCTGCTTACCTTATTTGTGGGACGCGTCATGTTTGGCAGGAAGGTGTACTCGCGCTGCCAGGCCTGAATGTCGCCGTAGTCCAGCTTGGCCGCCTTACGTATGTCTTGCAGTTCGATTAGCGTGTTGTTGCGCAGCAGCTTCAGATACTGCAAGAGCGAGAGAGAGAGAGAGGGAGAGAGAGGGAGAGAACTGTTTAGCTATTGTTTATTGTGAATACAATTGTGAATTGAACCAGTGAACCAGTTTCACTCCGGCCTGGCTTTCACTCTGCATTTGAACTCACATTGCGCTTGGCCCGCACCGAGATGTTCAGCTTCTTGGGCTGCTGGCGATCCGGCTGATAGACGCCGCCGCACGGATTCTCCCACTCGGGCGCCGCGTCCGTCCGGGCAAAGTACTGCAGCGCATGGCTGCGCCGATGCCGGATGCGCTGCCGCTGCAGCTCCCGCTTGACGGCTTTCATTGCCGCCTGTGTAATCTGCTCGTAGCTGCTCTCGCTTTCAGCCTCAGCATCAAAGATGCTGCTGCCGCTGCCGCTGCTGCTGCTGCTGCTGCTGCTGCTGCTGGCGTCGCTGCTGTCGTCGCTGCTGTCGCTGTTGTAGCTGCTGTAGCTGTTCTCGCTATTCTCGCTGTCGGCGTAGCTCTGCACCAGGCCATAAAAGGGATTCGCGTGCCAGGCGGGCAGCGATCTGCTGCTGTCGACGCTGGCGCCGCTGCCACTGGAGCTGTCCGCATCCTCGTAGGCAAAGCCCAGCGCCAGCTGATCGTGCAGATGGCGCGCGTGTGTCAATGGCAACAACGGCAGCAGCGCGGCCAGCGCAGCCAGGAGCACCGTATAGCTCGGAATTCTGTTGGTTCCGCTGCTGCTGCAGCTGCAACTGCAGCTCTGTTCTGCTCTGCTGGCGCTGTTGCTCTGGCTGTGTCTCTTGCTCGCGCAGTGCTTTGCTGCAAACGAAAGGAGCAACAAAATCAATTAAATACATAAACAGTTATATATGTAAATATTCATATAATATTTTATAATGAGTTTTACCCTGGCACATGGGAGTTTGCTCGCAGCTAAACAAAAATTCAAATTCCAATTGTAAACAACAAATTAAACTCGGCTCGCCTGCTCGTTCGATCTTGGCGTGCGCGCTCTGCGGCCTCTGCTCGACAACTGGCCAGCTGCGCACTCGCACTCGCACTCGCACAGCACTCGCACAGCACTCACACAGCACTCACACAGCACTCACACTCAATGCGCAGCCTCTCGCCATTGAGTGAGTGCTAAGCGGCTCAGCCTCCAGCTGAGAGCGACGCCTCTACTCGCCTTTGACCAAAGCAATTGAGTGCAATTGCCGGCTCTCTGCATATGCGTGTGTGTGTGTGTGTGTGCGTGTGTGTGTTTGTGTTTTATCGAAATTGTTAAACGGCGTTTGGCTGTGTCATCGGCCAATTGTGCTTCGCTTGAATTTCACAAGAAATTTGTAGATTACTCATCGAGCGCGTATTTTGGGTTTTTTTTTTATATTTTTATTTTATGATTTTCGAATGGAGATATTGCTTAAAGGCAAAGCCGCTGTCACAGCAGCAGCAGCAACAGCAGCAGCAGACGCTGACCAGACAGACAAGTCGCGCGCAACGGCGACGTCATCGTTGACCAATTGGCCGCGGGGCAACGCGTCGTATGAATAATTCATGCACAATACAAATTCATTCAAGAGCAGCGTGCGCTCGCTCGCGTCGTGCCGCCTCGTGCCTTGTCGTGCCACGTCGTGCTTGACTATCGCCAGCAGCAGCAGCAGCGGCAGCGGCAGCGACTACGACAAGCACAAACGTTTGCTGTTGCCGTAGGTCAGCAACTTCGCATGCGATAACAACAACTAGCAACGGTAAACGCAAAAGCAGCGACGGCAGCGACGGCACACGTGCTACTGCTCATGTGTCCACTAGAAAGTTCCGCTTGAGCCACTGATTAATCGTGGCTCATAAATGTATTTCATCAAGGTGGAATATACCAGCAATATAGATATATATATATATATATATACGTATACATATACATATATATATATTTATATATTCCCATATTTACGCTTATCGAACTGTGCAGAAAAACCGGCGAACATGTGATTCGATTAATTGAATGATTATCTAGCCAGATTAAGACAGCGATTAACTTGGCTAGATTATAGTTATTGCACTTTAATTGTTGCCCAATTAAAGCTGCTCAGTTGCCTTTGAGTTGTTGTAGTTGTGGTTTTTTGCCAAACTAATGAAGAAGCTGCTGCTGCTGCTGCTGCTGCTGCTGCTGCTGCTGCTGCTGCTGCTGCTGCTGCTGCTGCTGCTGCTGCTGCTGCTGCTGCTGCTGCTGCTTCAGCTATCTTCTGCTTCTTGATGCTCATTCAAGAAAGTGAAACGAGTATATTGGCTTTGTTGCAACATACGTCTATCTATCTGTGCGTCTGTCTCTCCATTTCGACTCTATTGATAGAAGATGCCCGTACTGACGCGAATCATACAGATATTCCCCAAGCTCCCGCTGAAGGGGCGTGGCAAATTGAAAAATATCGTAATTTTACGGTATTTCAGAAACTATTCGCCATATAATCTTGTGCTAACAATTTCTCTAATATATGCTGGATATGTGCATGCCCATAAGGGGCGTGGCTAATGGAAAAAAAAACATTTGAGAGCTAGAAACTCGAAATTGATCGACTAATTTACTATCGACAGCCCTCTATTGATTTGCATACAATATGCAATATGCACACATAGATTTGGGGGCGTGGCAAGGCTCAAAACGGATCAGACAGTGAATGACTATTCTGCAGTCGTTAACGCCCGACTGCAATGTTCGCACTTGTTCTTCTACAGTTTGTTTTTCATTTTTTTTTCCTTTTGGCTTATTTGTTGCCTTTGGATCTTTGGAATAAACAATGACTTTGTCTTGGGGAGTTCCCGAGGTGTTTGGTCTAAGCTAGAGGCAAAGATAATTGTTCGATATATCATAAAGTTTTTAGCGGGCTTTCAAAGTTTTTATTACCATTTTACTTGATTTTTTTTTTTTTTTTTTTTAATGATTCGAACTATGTTTTTTGTGTTTTTGTTTTCTTTTTTCGTTTTGTTGTTTTTTACTTTGATTTTTGGCTTTTTGGGTTAGTTCATCGTAGCGCTGAGAACATCGCTTTAAAAATGATTAAAATTTCACCACCGTCGAGCGATCGTAAATCGTGGTAAAGCCAGTTGAAATTTATTTGCTAGCCCGGTCTGTGAGTACTTTGGACTTGGCACTCGCTGCTCGTATGAGTTACTTACTTGTTTGGCTCATTTTAGCGGCTGTTGTTGTTGTTGTTGTCGTTGTTGTTGTTTAAATTAGTTGTTGGCTTTAATGTCTTATAATACTGAACTGGAGGCGCGTGCACTTGCCTAATGCTAATGACTTGTTTGTTGTAATTTGTTGTTGTTGTTGTTTTTTTTTTTTTTTTTTAAATTTCAGTTTCAATTTCAGTTTCAGTTTCAATTTCAGCTTCAATTTCAATTTCAATTTCAGTTAACGTTTTCGAGTTTCAGTTTTGAACTGAGTTCAGTTCGATGCGCTGCGATTCGATTTGGTTCGGTTCGATTGGATTCGCGAGCCGATGGCGATAATCATTGGCGTGCGCCTAAATAAGACTGATTCATGGTTCCGGCGAACACATTCATTTATATTTATACTTCCCAGATTCAGACGCTAGCAGCGGCAGCGACAGCGACAGCGGCTGTCGACAGTGTCAGCAGCGGCGGCGGCAGCAGCAGCAGCAGCAGCAGCGACAGCGACTGAGGCGTGCGAGAGAACAAATCGTAATCGTTATATGCTCATAATTATAATCATTATTTTATGGCACCGCCTCCCCCCGCCCCGCCCTCTAGCTCCCTTCGCTAAGCCAACTCCCCACTCGCCCTTACCTACCTCAGCCCCACCTGCCGCTGGCCCCATCAATGGCCCTCTCCTGCCATTCATAACTACACATACACACACATACATATCTGTAGATATGTATATACATGCATACATACATATATTTACCCCCACCACACACTACGTTAGGGGAACTTTTGCAGCTCAATGGTGTCAGCGGCTCCTCCTTCGCCGCCAGCTTCGCCCTTATCAATGACGCCGAGCAATTACGTCAATGTTTCTATACTTCGATCGGCTGGCTCATTCTTAATATTAACTTCATTGATGTAGCGTAACTGGAATTCTGTTTGAAGTTACACGACTCCTGACTCATTCACTTTCATTGAGACATCCTCTGCAACTCTCATCATCCATTTACCCGGCACTTGTGGAATTTATGAATGGAAACATGCAACAGAAAATCAGTTACACTGTTTTTTTTTATTTTCGTATTATTATTATTATTATTATTATTATTTTTTTTTTTTTTTTTTTTTTTGTTATTGCAGTTATTGGCAACCGTCTCACTCGCCAGCAATGAGGGTTTTATCTAGCCTTGCTCATTGCATTGTTGCATTTCGACAAACGCGGGAACAGTGGGCGAATTGAGTATCCACCAAATCGTTATGCTCCGCCTCAAATCTATATATATTTCGTGGTACAGAGCATTTTAGTGTAGAGGCTTTAAGTGTAGAGCATCTCAGTGTAGAGCATTTCGGTGTAGAGGCTTTCAGTGTAGAGCCTTTCAGAGTAGAACCTTTCAGTGTAGAGGTTTTCAGTGTAGAGTATCTCAGTGTAGAGCCTTTCGGTTAGAAATCTTTCAGTATGTAGCTCTTCCAGTATGGAGCTTTTCCATTTAGAGCAGCCTGTCAGAATAGAGTTTTACAGAGCCCTGCAGTGTAGAGCCTTTCAGTATAGAGGTTTTCAGTGTAGAGGTTTTCAGTGTAGAGTATCTCAGTGTTGAGCATTTCGGTGTAGAGCCTTCTAGTTAGAAATCTTTTAGTATTTAGTATGAAGCTCTTTCATTATGAAGCTCAAACAGTATAGAGCTCTTCCCGTATGGAGCTCTTCCATTTAGATCCGCCTTTCAGTATACAGCCTATTAGCACGGAGCCCTGCTGTCTAAAGCCTTTTAGTGTAGAACCTTTCAGTGTAGAGTCTTTCAGAATGGAGCACTGCGATATAAAGCCATGTAGAGCCTATCAGCATGGAATCTTTCAGCATGAATCCTTCCCTTGATGAGTCCTTCAGCATGGCCTTAGACATCACAGAGCGCAAGCTGAATTTGTTCCTCAGGGGTTGCTTGCTGTCACCTTGGGAGGCGGTGCAGGATTGCGTTTTGCACTTGCGCCTTATAGAGCAGACCTTAAATTTGGCAGGAAGCCGCAGATCGCAATGGACACACGTTGGTGCTTTAACCTTTTCCCTTTTCACTTTTCCATCGGAAGCAGGTTTCCCAGTGCATCTTACTCTCAGCTGGATAAAATATGGTCCAGAACTTGTTTCTTGCGTGGAGCCTGAGCTATGCCCTTTCAGCTCCTCATCTATTTGCTTGAAGCAGTTTAGGACAACCTAAATATGGCTTGCCAACTTGGAACTGATAGCAATGAAGCTCCCAACTTTGCTTTTGAAAATGTTTGATGACTGATTGAGCTAAAGCTCCAAAGTTCTTGGCTTGATGGTACAGGACCTAGCTTCTATAGCTTGGCCAACTGGCTGCTGAAATAATGCCACGGATTTGATGTCTAGACACCAAATAAGAGGCGAACAATGCTTTCCTCGAACGACAGGTTGATCGATAAAAGTTTCGAGCCTCTGGTGTTCCCCCTTTGATGAGCTTCTTGGTGCTGCTACCTTGCACAGAAGTCATATCACTGGCATTTGCGTTTACAGCTGTAAGTAGCACATGCCTATTAGTCATGCACCGGACTACCATATCTGCTCTTATTTTTTCGACTTCCGCGGGGGTATTGACCATCGACGTCATCGCAATCGTCGCTGGCATTAAGCGATAAAATATATTAACTTACAGTTTCATTAAATACCACTAAAATTACACGAAAACAAGCGAAGCTTCAAATGAAGTCAATCTCTCTTTTTGCTTTGCAGAATGCATTCCAATGCTCGACATTTAGAGCAAGGAAAAATCGATATGCTTAACTAATAACCAAATGATCGCCCTTGAAATTATATTAAAAAATATATATATAAGGAACGATATAAAAATACGAGTATAATTCGCATGCACATTCAAGAAAATGAAACGAATATATTGGCTTTGTGCAATGTTCATGCCTCTGTATACCCTCGAAGCATAACATATCAAAATTGTTCCGATCCACCTACTAGGAAATACATCTGACCGCGTTTGGGCAGTGAATGAGTATTCTACAGTCGGTAAGGCCCGACTGTTGGATACGTAAATTATTGATATACATATGCCAGAATAAGAGTCATGTGCCCTCTGCTAATACTCGATTCGGTATGATTATTATTAATATATATTGATATTCATGCATGAACATGTTCATTCCAGCACAGTTTTTGGGGAGTATAGATGATAAAGAATTGCTCCGCCTCGAGTTCAACGTACAAAATTAAACTGAAGACTCCTAGTATCATAATTACGATCATAAAGCACTCACATGACTCTACGACTGAGTTATATCAAAGTTAGATTATCGCTAAGTGGCCAAACAATTAGCGTTTTCACTCTGACTTAAGACTCTGTAGAACCAACTGAATCGAGTTGCACAGACAACAATAGTATCTGTTTTTTTTTTTTTTTTTTTTTTTTACTTTTTTATTTATTTTTTTGGTATTTATAGAACAGCAAGAAGTCTATTTTTAATATCTACCTGAGGTAAACATGGTCAATCTAAAAATAGCTCCGTGCCAAATGCAAGGTAAACAATGCCTTAAATAAATGCTATTTTTGTGCTATCAGAAGACGGCTAAGTACCCAAAGTAATTGATGTGCCGCGCCTTGAATGCCATCATATCATATCAAATTTAAATACTATCTACATATGTAGGTATTAAGTATACAACGTGATAGTCTCCATTGAAGACCTGAAAAGTTTCGCGTATGAATTTACAGTTTTTTGTTGAATTTTTATTGGTCATGTGTTTTTCATATATAAGAAATGATCGTAAATAAGTGAATATGTTTCCGAAACAGTGTGAATAAAACCGATAAGAATTTCGCTTCTATTTCCGATTTGTGGCCCAAAAATCCCTGCTTCCATTCGGCTAAGTCTCGCAATCTATGCAAAGCTGTAAAGTGTATTAGTTAATTAATAATTTATTACACACCGTTGATAAACTATGTGCAAATGCCCATAAACGGATTGAGTCACGGCCCAATTAACGTGTAGCTCTTCTTCAGCTGCTTTATTGACCACCTCTTGCCTAGCACTAGCACCCACTGTGTGCCGCTGCCTAATCAGACTCGGGCTAGTTGTAGGTGTGGGGTCTCCAGCACTGCGCAACATAATCGGGAACATAAAACAAGAAGAAAAGAAAAGAATAGAGCCAAAAGAAAAGAATGAAAAACAAAAGAAATAGCTGCAGAAATGAGAGGAAAAGTGTAGAAAACAAACGGCAAGGAAAAAGAAAGGGAAGTAGAGAGAAGTAATCTTAAGAGAAGAGAGAGAAATCCCAAAATGAAGGATCGAGAGTAAAAGATAATGAAATGAAACAAAAGAAAAGAAAGGAATAGAAGGGAAAAACAGCGAACAGAAAAGAAGAGAGGAAAATAAAAGTCCACAAGAGAAATGAAAAAATAAAGAGAATAAGAGGGCTAAAGACAGAACTAATGGAATGAGAAGAAAAGATAAGCAAAGAAAACGAGCCAAAAAGAAGAGCAACAAAATGAAATCGATAGAGAAAATAGGCAAATGAAGAACCCAAAGGGAATAAAACAGATCAAAAGATATGAAAAGAAGAACGAAGAGAAGAGATCTGCAATTCCTTGTGCAATATCGACTTAAATGAGAGAGAAGGAGAGACAGACAGGGAGAGGTAGATAAGGATAGAGATTGAGATAGTGAGAGAGAGAGAGATAGAGAGAGAGGTAAATCCTGAAATCGATTGAAAAATCACAGCTACACAAAACTGGCGTTAGATCGTCAAGTGTGTTGGCCAGTGTAATTAGCCGCTTATCATTAATAATTATTAATTATGTCATTAGCCTGTTATCACAACGCGGGAGTGGAAAGTTCTTGTCTATGATTTGAAAATTATGTCAGGAAAGGAACTTTGGACTGGGAATCACACTCGCTGTTCGGGTCTAGTTGACTAATGTCTCCAAAGTGACACACACACACGCACACACACACACACATGGACAAAGAGTTATCATAGGGTATAGGTAGTTGGCTAAGTTGGGACAATTGACGGCACATTAAGGTATTGACAGACATGACATGAGGAATTGACTCATATGCCCAGGCTGGGCTGCTTGCTGGCTAACGGTACCATAAAGTCAGTTGACGCCACAGGGCAGAGATAGTGTAGCTCCAGTCCAGGCGTAGTCAAATCAAATGTTTGGGAACCATCTATTTATATTTGCACTGCCAACCTGGCGCTATATTTATTTCTGGGCAACGGCAACGGCAACGTGACGTATACTCAACGCGTTGTGACGTAGGCGACGTTGCCAATTGCGAATTCGCATTAATTGCCATTATTATCAGCTTGCCTTACCCTACCTTACCATGCCTGGGAGCCGTAGCTGTGGCTGTTGCTATTGCTATTGCTATTTCTATATATGTATGTCGATTTGTATATTTGTATATTTATGCTTTGTTGACATTTAATGGCAACAAATCGCAAATGCCCTAATGCGCGCATTTGATTTGACGATTTGTCTGATTATATTATTAATAATTGTCTGTCGGCATAATTGAAATCGATGCTTATCAGTTGCTCAGTCAGTGAGTCGCTCAGTCGTTCAGTCGTTCAGTCGCCCCCCCCTCGCTCGCTTCGCCCAATCAACGTCAATTGCCGTGTGACATTTAGCCAGCGAGAGCCGCTGGCATTTAGCAATCCGTGACGCTCGACCAGGTGACGGACGCTGCGCGCGATGATAACGAGCGAGCGCAATTTCAGCTGCTGCCGGCTCTGCTGCTGCTGTTGCTTTGCTTTCATTCATTGTTGTTGTTGTTGTCGTTGTTGTTGTTGTTGTTGTTTTTTTATCGCGTGCCAGCGCCGCTCGAGCCGTCGCGTCTAATGTGTCAACAATTGTCGCGTGCGCGCTTCTTTTTATGATCGTCGACACCCATTGGCCGGACTCAATTGACGACAGCAGCCGCAGCGGGCCAAGCCACAGGCCAGACAGAGACAGCGAGGGAGAGAGAGAGTCAGTGAGTCAGCGATGGCATCTTTTGGCCCTGACCAAAACCCTAAGCGATGAATCAATGCTTAGACAATGCACAGCTATCACATGCCAGCAGCAATTTAATTAAACAACTGCTTCAATTAACTATCAAGCGTATAACATCTATGGGCAGAGACCAATTAGCACTGACTAAGCAATGCAGCTCAAACATATCGCTTCCTCTCGAGCGACCCAAATGAGACAATTTCAATATGCAAATGTATGAGAGAGAGAGAGAGTGTGTGTGTGTGAGACAGACTCACATTGCATATACATGCATAAGTTTTCATGGACTCGTTTTCTCTCACAGCTCTGAGCCAAATTCCAAGTTTAGAGTCCAACTCATCGCATGTGAATTTTCTCAGCTTCAACGTTTGGCCGTCTTTCCAGCCGTCCGTCCGTCTGTCAGCATGAACTTACACATCATGCAAACACTTCCGTTTTAAGTATTCCACCATTAATCGCTGCCGACAACAAAGAAAGCAAAACCAAACCAAAGCAGAGCAGAGCAAACCCAAAGCCGAAACCGAAGCCGAAGACATCTCATGCCTTGCCATTAACGACGTCATCAGGCATGATCGGCACTGCCAAAAATATACTCAATAAGACTATGGCGTGCCAGCGCTCGCCCCACCCCTCGCCACCACTCTCGTGCCCCACTAACACGTAACAGCGCCGAGCAGAGCAAACAGCAAAATGTTTGTGTGGGTCAGTTCAAGTGAAGAGCACTTGAGGTTCAGGCATTCCGATCGCATTCGCTGTGACTGTAACTGTGACTGTGACTGTGAGTATGTGTGTATGTGTGTGTGTGTGTGTTTTTTTTTTTTTTGCCAAATATGGATATTCAAATATTGTAGAATTCAGGCAAGCGACGATTTGCGTAGGCAAACTCCACAAATTATGTATAAGAGTTCAGCTTGTTCAATTGTATGTAAGGGGCAGGAGGAGGCGTGGGTGGCTTACTTACCTATATATGTTTGCACATGAAATTTATTCTTATTTATTTTATTTATATTTTTATATACATCATTTTATATTTTGTTTATGTATATATTTTATATATTTTTTGATTTATTATATACATCTCCTTTAAAAAATAAAAAATAAAAATTAAAAAAAAAAAATTAAAAAAAAGAAAGCACAAAGAGCTTAGTGATAAACCCAATATTTTAAAACAACTTGAAAAAAAAAAATAAATAAATAAAAAAAAAAAAAAAACTACAGGCCAGAAGCCTTGGCCTCATTTTAATTCGTGAGTATAAATAGAAGTATAGCTAAAGCAAAATATTATCAAAGGTTCAGCTACCCACACAATCGATTGATCAATTGCATTTAAGCTAAGCATATATATATTACATATACAATATTATAGTTAATATGTAGTTCTCTCAATAATTAATATTTTATGATTAGAGATTATTATAGTTCTTCGGACTATAGCTCTCATATATGCATATCAAACTTCATATATGAATTACACTTTATAAGGGCAATTCTCTGTTATTGTTGTTGTTGATATTCTTGTTGTTGTTATTGTTGTTGTTGCTGTCAATAAAGATGTGTTGGCAATTTTTCATTTGGCTTTGCGTCAATTTCTCTTGTAGCTGCTTAGAATTGTTATTGTAGATGTTGCTGCAGTTGTTGTTGTTGTTGCTGCAGTTGTTGTTGTTGTTGTTGTTGTTGTCGGTTATTTGGCGTTTGGCTTTCGGGCTTAGCTTCAAGTGCAAGTGGCATCGGATTGCAGCGTTGACTTGAAAGTGTTTCGTGTCTCGTTATTGAAATTGCAATTCAAGATTCTTCACGTACACGTACGCGCAGACGCTGTGCCATATACAATGGTATAGACTATAGCTAAGTGACTGGCTGACTGGATGACTGGATGACTAAATGACTGACTGACTGACCGATGATATATGCAGGCGGACAGGCGTATGGTCAAGCGATGCTGCCGCGTGCCCCATGCCCCATGCCCCATGTCCCATACACCATGCTTCATCTGGCGTGCCTCGTGCAGGCAAACAGTTAATACGCATCGAGTTGATTTACATATGCGGCAACAACGGCTGGTCATAAAAATAAAGCAACGTCTCTGCGTTTTGCTGTTAAAACAACCTGACCATGTCGTGCCTCTGCCTCTGCCTATGCCTATGGCTATGCCTCTGCTGCTGTTGCTGCTGCTGCTGCTGCGACAACAACGGACGACAACGTCGGCGGCGACGGCGGCGGCTTCAAATGTCACTGTGGCACTCAAATTGGCACTTCGAGTTGGGCAAAATATGACCCAGAAATCAGAGCGCGGGTGTGGAGACTGGAGAGTGGAGACTGCTGGGCGGCAACTTGGAGCCAATAGCCAACAGTTAACAGCCAACAGCCAAGTGAGACAAGAGACCAAGCGGGAGACGTTCGATTTTCTCTAGGGAAACTGTTTGGCTCAGCAGCAGCAGCAGTCGCCGCAGTCGCCGCCTACGATGAGGTTCGGGTTCGGTTCAATTCCGTCTGGCCGTTCAAGTCTAGCTCCCACAGTTGTTGTTGTTGTCGTTGTTGCAGTTGTTGCAGTTGGCGTTGTCGCTGCATTCACCGTTTTCATGGACATTTCCATGGACATTGGCGAGTTCATATTTATTTTTCTTCACTCTTTTATTTCTCATCTCTGCTTTTGTTGTTGTTTTTGTTTTTGTTTTTGTTTTAAGTAAGTAGTACTTCTGCGCAGCCGTCTGCAGCTGCAGCACATGTAGTAATTTGATGTGCCACTTTAAGAAGGCTAATGATCTGCCAAAGCGGGTAAATAGAACAGGTATAGAGCTCTGGCATGCTGGCCGAGGCCGAGGCCGATGCCGATGCAATGGGCAACGCTTCAAATTGCTTGCAATTGAACTAAATGTATTTGAGTAAGGATTCGAACTATATTATATTTTATTTATTTGATTATATTTATTACATCAACAAAATTGAAAAGGACACACATAATGAAAAACAAAGTTAATATAGCTATAAATTGATATTAAAAGCAACATTAAAACATGTAGTAACATTAACACAATATTTTGGATGTTGGTTTATATAATACACATATAAACTTTGTAAGGAAAAAATTGTTAATTTTAATTCATTTTTCAATCAATTTCATTAATTAAATACTCCGTGCTTTTATATGTTTATATTTTATATAGCTAAATTTCTATTGTACCATGTGAATTTTTTGATAATACTATTTTTAAAACCTTTTTTTTTTTTTTTAAATAAAAAGTATATTTAAAAAAATAATATAATACAAAAATAATGTTTATATTTATTTTTCTTAATTTTACTGAGTTTTACTTTATTATTTTTGTTATATTGTGATAATGACATAACATTTATATTACTAAATAGAAACATAAGAAAATCATATCAAAAAATAATTTGCCTTTTTTTCAAATATTATATTATTGTTATTATTATTGCTAATAAAGTAAATATTTATATTTTAAATATTACTTTTTTTACTATTATTATTATTGCAATATAATTTGCTGTTTCTTTTTTTATTAAATTTTGAATATTAATTATTAATTATTAATTACAAAATAATCGCTTTCTAAAAAGAATTATTATTAATTAATATATTAATTACAAATCTATTTTAATTAATTAAATTTTGAAATATATATTACACATATATAATAATAAATTTGTAAATTAAGCAAATCATATGAAAATATTTGAAATTTGAAATTATTTTAATTTCAATGAATATTTGTGTAAATATAAAATTTAACTTTAATTAAAAAAACAAAAAATAATAATAATAAGCTTAATTCATATTTATTTAATATATTTGAATACATAGTTTAATAAAAAAAAATAAATAAACAAATAAATCCAAATTAGCTAAAGTCACTTTTATTTAATTTATTTTTGGGTTACCAAATTTCAATGAATATTTGTGGCGAATACAAAATTTAATTTTAATAAAAATAAATGAATAAATAAATAAAAATTAGCCAAAGTAAGTTTTATTAAATTTATTTTTGGGTTACCCAATTTCAATGATGGCAAATATAAAATTTAATTTTAAAATTTAATTTTAATAAAAGAGATAAAGTCACTTTTATTTAATTTATTTTTGGAGTCCCAAATTTCAATGAATATGGCAAATAAAAAATGTAATTTTAATAAAAAAAATAAATTAAAAATAAATAAATAAAAATTAGCCAAAGTCATTTTTATTCCATTATATTTCCTCAGTGTTAATTCAACAAACTGCCCTCGCAAGCGCTCGTTTGTGGCGCAGTTGAAAGCTGCGCTGCTGTCTGCTGGTTGGGTCCAACTTTGGCTGTAAGTATGCAATGGCCACCGTCAAAGCCGCACAAAAATCACGTCAGCCGCACATTCGTGAGCCAAAAGAAGAGCTGCAGCCGAGAGTCTGAAGAGTCTTTGATGTTGTTGTCGTTGTTGTTGTTGTTGCTGTTGTTGCTGTTGTTGTCGTTGTCGGTCGCCTTTTGGACAGACTGTTGTAAGTAGCCAGAGCAAATGTATCGATTTACAGCGCAAACAACTTGCACAACAAATGGAGCACAAGAACTGGAACAACAGCTAGTGGCTCTGGCTGTGGCATTGGCTGTGGTTGTGCCAGTGGCATCGGCAGCTGCTGCTGCTGCTGCTGCTGCTGCTGGAGTAGAAGATGAAGGTGCAGAAGTTGACAAGCTGCCAACGCAGCAAAAGCGCTTACAATGTTGAGGAATCCATGTCTGGCGCAAGACGTAAGACGCAGAACTTGAAGTTGAACCCAAAGATGTTGATGAAGAAGAAGAAACGCACGAGCAAGATGCCGCCGTAGCCGCCGCCGCCGCCGCCGCCGCCGCCGCCGTTCAGACAATTAAACAAATTTGATACAGCCGCAGACTGGGGGCTACAACTGCAGCTCGGACTGCGACTGGGCTCTGGGCGCAGCGAGTGTTAGTTTTGCATTTATTTTGCAAAGCCAAAAGGTTTTTGAACCTCGCTCGGTCTGCATATGCATATGGATATGGATATGGATATGGGTATGTGGATGTGGATACAGTCTGTGTCCACGCATAATTGAGCCCCCACATGGCGACGCGGCGATGACACATGCCAGTGACACAAGCGAGATGAACAGCGGCTAAGGCCCAATGTGCTGCAATGGCTTTAATATATGAGCATAGGCGTTGGCTGAACTAGCTCTGTTTAAGGGTTGCCACCTAGGGCAGCTGGGGGAAGGGAGGAACTGGGGACTGGGGACTGGGCGTCGAGATTGCAGCGTTACTTATCAATATGAATCAATTAGTTAACGTGCTACGATGAATCAGCCGATAAGGAGCTCAGCGTGGAGCGTTGATTTCCAGATTCCATGTAGGTGGCCAGAGATACAGAGATAGATGCGTGGATCAATATGGAGCCAGCAGCGAGCTGGGAGCAGTGAGCCGCGCTAATCACCTGCCAGGTCGCTGGCAGAGCCCTTGCCCAGCTAATTAATGCCATGGCAAAAACCAAAAATAAATCAAACGTCGCGTCGTCGTCGCCGTCGTCGTCGTCGTCGTCGTCGTCGGCACCAAATCATTTCCTAATAACCCAATTAGAGCTTCAACGACCTACGCAAAAATCAGCGGCATAAGCTAAAGCAAAATATAGCAACAACATCAATAAAATTGCTCCCAT
Organism: Drosophila mojavensis; assembly: GCF_018153725.1. Classification (NCBI taxonomy): domain Eukaryota; kingdom Metazoa; phylum Arthropoda; class Insecta; order Diptera; family Drosophilidae; genus Drosophila; species Drosophila mojavensis. Next base: position 15,989,668 of record NW_025318667.1, read on the forward strand.
GCGTCATGCACAATGGCGATGACGCCACAATCTACGAGAGCGAGAGAGAGCGAGAGCGAGAGAGAGAGCGAGAGAGAGAGCGAGTGAGTGAGTGAAGATTGTATATCCGAAATCCAAAGAGCTGGCCCAGGTCCCAAGACCATGTCCAAGGCAATGTAGACGCTGAAGATAAAGATGAAGATGCTCTGCACGCGCGCTACAACTTTAATGACGTCACTAATGTTGCCAACCTGACCTACAAAATGCCCCAAATTGGCGACGTGGGGCACCCAGCATCAGCATCAGCAGCAGCAGCAGCAACGGCAGCGGCAGCGCTCCACGCATGAATGAACACAGTAGCACAACAACAGAAACAACAAACAGGCAACAACAAACAGGCAACAACAAACGGGCAACAACAACAGCCAGTTTCGTTGCCAACAAAGTTGCCCTCAAGTATAACCAGAAATAAAATTTCAATTGATTAGCCGGTCGATCGCCACGACTCATCATAAAAAAATTTGACTCACTGATTTCAATGGCCAGTCGGACGAACGGACGGACGGACGGACGTATGAATGGAGCCACACTAAAAAACTGAAATTATTTGACACCTTCTTCGAGCATCCACAAATTGCCTGGGAGACAAACAGACACAGTTTTTACATAATTAAGATTGTTTTGGCATGACAGTCAAGCACATAAAATATTGTTAACTGATCGAAAGCAAAATCGGCTCAGCTCAGATAAAGTGAACTGAAGTTGAAATTAATGTTAAGAGAAAAATATATATATATTTGCATTTATCTCTCAATTTATTCGAAAGACAGACTGACAGGGCAGACAGTCTGAATATGCAAGATGATCAAGTGGAGAGCATAGTTAACATCAGATCAATATTTCTCTAATAATCATAATAATAATAATGAAGAATAGTTAAAATAATAATGAATCAATCAAGATTGATCCACATTGTTATGAAGCAGGATTTCATTAATTTTTTTTTTTTTTTTTACAATTAATAGCGTAAAGCTGAGATCTCACTTTTAAGATTTGTCCTTTATGCCCTGAACATATTCAATATGAATAAACCTTAAGTGTACTCTATATATTCCTGATCAGCTATATCATATTTATAGAATCTATAGCCGACTGAAACTAGCTCTAAGAGTATGTCTATCCACTTGACCTTGAAATTTGAAATTGTTGTAGACTCGGACTCAGGGTTGCAAAAAGTTGTCTTCAAATTCGTTGTATTAATATCAATATTATAAAGTGTGAGAAATCGCTCAAAGACGATTGCTAGCTTTAATCTCTTTCGCATCTCTCACATCTCTAATATCTTAGGAGCAGGAATTAACTAGTTTTATAGATAATCAAAAGGTTTACCAACGAGACTCTAAGTGGAACTCAGGTTCCATTTATATAAAGAGGGAACTTGGGAACTCCAGGTTGGTGGTTATTATTGAAAAGTTTGTTGTCCTTAGCCAATATAGGCAATAGTATATACATATATATTTTTTTAAATTGTTTTATTTTTAAGTTGACTACATATATATTTGTCAATATTCTCAATAAATCAATAAATAAACAAATAATGTGAACACTGACGGGGAGAAATATGAAGAGCTTAAAATTTCTGGGTACTTTATATATAAACAAGAAAGAAGGCTCCAGTCGAGACTGCTCGACTAGGAGATATCCTGAACCCTCCAAGCTGATATTCTAATCATTCTGGACTTCTTTTATGCACACATACTTACACATGCACTTATAAGCACGCGTTCTGCTAACTGCGCAGTAAGCAGCGGCTGCGCTTGGGCTGCTCTGCAATGTGGGCAATATTATGAGAATTTATTTGTTGAATAATTTCTTTTGTAGACATACAATCTTAATGAAACTTTCAGAGCGTAATCATATGGTTAAAATGTGTGTACATTCCAAAGCTCAAGTCTCTAGTACTTGAAATTGGGGGCGAATGGGGCTTGGTATCCAAAATCTGTAAATTACAAAATCTTTGTGTTCATTAACTTTATATACAACGCAAATTTGAAGTCTTCAGGTCTAAAAGTCTTCAAATTAGGCTGAAAAAACAATGTCGATTTTTCGATTTAATCGACAATCCAATTTTTGAGTGAAAGTGTAGCAAAAATTCGTATGCTCTACGCTAAACTCGTGACGTGATTTTGCTGACCGATCAAACATTTTGCTCACTAACTTTTGTTGATATGTACGGATCGAAGTGAATTGTTGACCATGTGATCGACATATTCTATTTTAGATATTTCAGTTTTAAAAAAATGCAAACAACTCCACAAACTGCCCATATGTGCTATTGACCTTCTATGTAAAATTTAATAAAACCAACAATTTATAAAATACCTATTAAACTATATGCAAAGTCCGGAATTTAGAATGAATTTCAAAATGTAATTTATATAACACTACAACGAAATTAGCTATCGATGGTTCGATGTATATATATAGATCTATAAAGAGAGCTATAACAAGAAACATGTCACAATATACCTACTTGTTGTCCTGATGAAGAATATAAATATACCTAATGGGGTCTGCCACGCCTCCTTTTGCCAATTACTTACAGTTTAGGAACACAATTATAGCGATATTCCATTTTCAATGGGCTTATGAGTTCAGCCTGAACAAATGCAATGATTAATGTTAATCTAGCATTTGATAAAGAAAAGTTGATAAGGAGTACATTTTTTACTCAGATCACACACGTATAGATAGGAGATGACCTAAGCTGATAATCTACAATAATTAAGAGTTACGACAACGTGTCTCGTATGAGTATGCAAAGTGTGATAACAGATAGTCTCTTGAGCTTTATATTTTCAGCGATTCGCAATTGTGAACACAATGTCATAGAAAATATCAAATATACATTATAGTATATAGTATATATTAATTCATTCCAATCTCGACAGGTACATATTGGCCATTCATCGGGCACAAACAATATCTATAATAATTGATTTCTTTGCAGTTATTTTATGATATTGTTTATTAAACTCAATTAGACAGCAAACAAAAATAGATTATGTTGCTCTGTTGTATGAGCAAGTTGGGTAACAGCTATCAGCAACAACTTGTCGAATGAAATTTCAGTTATCAGAGCTTCAGTAATTTCACAATAATATTTTAATCGCGCTGAGACAAGTTCTCCCATGCCAAGATACGATACGGACTAGCTAATATATTTATTCAGAGAGATATGTATATGTGGAAGTACACACAATAACTTTTTTTTTTTTTTGCGTGGAAAATCCTAACCTAGTACAACAAAATAAAAAAAGCACCTAGCTGAACACTATTTAGCAAGCAGCAATCCGAAGTGTTAGGTAATGCCTTATCTAAGATCACTTAATTCAAGTAAAACAAGTAAAACCCCAAGAATTTCACAAGCACCCGACAAGCGAGACAAATGGCATATGCATGTCATACGTGGAAATGAAAAGATTTTGCCAGCTAAAAACCCGCTTGAATTCTGAAAAATAAATATATGCATATGTACATCAATGTACATATATAGATATGAGAGAGAAATGTAAGTCGAAATTGTCAGTACATGATTAAGACGTTTCACGGTATGCGAATGCCTACGCCATGACTTTCAATAGAATTTCGACCTTTGATTGAGTCGGCAATGACGTCAAGGCACGCGACGGCGGAATAGTTGAAGCACAGTCAACAGATAGGCTGAAATGAGATTGCGCAGCGAAGTGTGCCGCTGGCGGTGCCGGTAGGGGCGCCGGTAGGGGTGACGGTAGCGACGCTAGGCGGTTCAATTGCCGACCTACAGCGGCATTAGCCACTGACTCATTCAGGTTTACTGCAATCTACGTGTATTTAGTTATATTGCACCTATTTGATGTATGTACATACGTATGTAAAGCGACTCTTGATGATGCAAATCAAATACAAATAAAAGCAAATCTATATACATGCTGAGCTCTTATCATGTTGCTAAAGCACACCCCTCCCCCGAATGGGGGCTCGACTATTGTTTAATTAAGTCATTTGTCATTTAATTTATGGTGCTTGGAATTCATATTTAATCACTATGAAATAACTGAGGCAAAGCAATCGTCGATAAGCTCTTCATGAACTGTCCCTAATTGTTATTTGTGCGTCATCCAATCTAATCCTATATCATATATTTCACAAATTTACTAATTCTATAGATTTAATGGGGATTTCTTTTGCAATTGATAGGTTTAATCACCCGCAATAAAGTAGAACTGTAGGTCAACTCTGTTGCCAAGTGGATTTCAAAGTCAGGTAGAGTTCGCCTATTACGGCTAATAGTTTTAGATACAGTTAACATTATTACCTAGCTATAGATAGATATACTGATTAAATATGATTGTGTCAGCTAGTAGTTAGTTATAGATAAAAGTTACTTAACTGGAAGTATATTTATACATCGATTAAAAACCTTATCGAAAATCAGCCATCAGATTAAATATGATTGTGATTGATAAAAGTAACTTAGCTGCAAATATATTTATATATGGATTAAAAACCCTATCGAAAATCAGCTATCAAATTATATATCTTTTACATCTTTGGAGCTAGAGTGAACAAATTTTAAACATAGATTCGTGCTTATACTCATTCACGAAAGTGGATCAGTATATTGCTTTTGTGCAATGTCCGTCTTGCTGTCCGTCTTGCTGTCCTTCCGTCTGTCCGTCCGTCCGTCCGTATGAACGCAATCTATTTCGGCGCTATTGAAGCTAGTGACTTGAAATTTGGAACACATACTTGTGCATATCTCCAATTTATAAAGTGTTAAAATTTTCCCGACCCGCCCACTAGGGGCGTGGCAAATTGGAAAATGCCTTTTCCGATATACCAGAAATCATGTCTGTTGAAAAGCTAGAAAGTTGAAATTTGGTATGTAGGTCCGCGTCGACCACCCAAGATCACGAGCTATTGCGGATATATCTCCGCCCATTGGGGGCGTGGCAAATCGGATAAAAATGTATCTACAAGAGTTTTACAGCTATAAAGTCTAAAGTCTAAAGATAAAATTACAAGTCTACGCCCATTAGGGGCGTGGCAAATCGGACCTGAAGATATAGTGATTTTTTAAATTCTACTATATTTTGGATACTATTGATGCCAGAGACCTCCAATTTGGTATATATACTCGGGCTGATCACCCAAGACCAAAAACTTTTGTCGGATATATGTCCGCCCACAACTACTAAATTGTTGATGGGATGTGAATGAGTATTCCGCAGTCGGTAACGCCCGACTGCAACGTTCTTACTTGTTTATTTATAACATTTCGAATTTGGTTATAGTCCACCAAATTCATCCCTTTTCCTTAACATTTGGCCTAATTATGACACCTTTTAGCTAGTTTTGGATAAAACTAATGTAACTTGATATATATTTATATTTACTTTATTTTATTATCATTGTATATGTATGCTTTCAGCTGAGCCTCTTGTGAATACTTTAAGATGGAGATCTTAATTTAATATACATATGGGCATTTCTCCAACTGCAGCCAAAAAATTCAAAGTCACTAAAAGCATGTTTTTACTAAAAAATTAAAAAAAAAAAAAAAAAAAAAAAAAACTTTTGGGGGAAAAAATATCTCATTCAACACGTCACCTTCGACCCTGATTAAAACTTAAAAAAAAAAAACATTTGCCTAAAATCAGATTTAGCACCAATTATAGAGCTAATCGTTTAACTAAAAAAATGTTTTGGCATTCGTTTTTTTTTTTCACTCAAATACGTACGAATATCACATTCGCCACTAGAGAATTGCCCATATATGGTTCACTATCTATCATTGCTTTCAGCTTGACAGCGTATTGATAACATGAAAAAAAATTTTTTTTTTTTTTAATTTTATTATCATTTCTGTCAGCTAGTAAAAGCTAACTGAACTTCAGTTATTTATATTTATTTGTATTATTATCTACACCCGCTTTCAGCTAGTTCAATTGCAATTAGCTTAAGACAAACTAAGATTATATATACATATATCATTCACATACATATACATATATTTATTTTACAGTCATTTCACAAGTTTTTGTTCAACTGAAGGTAAAACTCATTTGGCTTGCAGTTCTGTACTCCTGTCTTATCTGGCGAATATTTTTGGTGGCTATTGAATGCGATGGTGAAATACATATTCTTACTCAACGGGCGAGAGGAGCGGAACCTTTGCAGAATGCTATAAATAAGCACTCTGAGCGGATTTTCGCAAATATTTTGCACCGTTTAATTTGTATGCATAAATAATAATTATGCGCGATTCTGGGAAAGGCGCGCGGCACTTTTTGTCTAAGGGTTGTTTGGCCAGCGATCTGGGATTGGATCATCGATGAGTTTTTTCATTATTCTTTTTTCTTTCCATATCCATATACATACACATGTATTTGGTGCTATGTGGCGCAAGCGCCTATCTCAAGGAAGTTGCCCCAAGTGGTTTAGCGGCTCTCAATTTCTCGGAATGCACAAACGCATCATCTGATCAGATGCCAATCTGTATTAATTGCTGCCAAGCAACCAAAAATACACATATTCCTAAATATACACATACCTATATATGTATATGAATTCAGCTTGTTAGTGAGTCAAAGACTGAAATTCGATTAAATACATAGATGTAATATTTTATTTTTTATATAGTATTATACAAATATAATTAAATACACATAATGGAAAAAAGCTTATAAAAAAGAAGAAGAAGAATAATAGTAAAAATATTGCAGCTCGGCGTTATAGACCGCCAAACTCTCTTCCAAATGCTGCCAGAACCATTTCCTAGGGGGCAGATCGGAAAAATCTTTTCTCTTCAGAATTCGCGGATGGCCTATGGCCAATGGAAGTGGAAATGGAGAGACTGCAAGATGGATATTGCACAAAACCAATATACTCATTACACTTTTGTGAAGAAGCATAGAAAAGAATAATTCTAAATTTTATTGCTATAATTTTTATATAAATAATTTATAAATCAGAGACAGCTTATCTGCCTACTAAAAGAGTTAGGCGTGGTATAATAATATAACGAACTCTCCTTCGCAGGGGAATCTATCGAACTATTTTAGAAAATAATAGAATAAACCATATACAAGTCTATAAGTAAAATGTATTGCTGTCCAAGTCAATAAAATTAACAGAATTAATTAAGAATTAACGAATTAACAGACTCTCTCTGACAGATTGAAAATATCATATGAATGCAATGTAACATGTAATATATAAATGCAGTACAAGTGTTTTTAATTTATTTATTTATTTTATTTTTTTATTTATTATTTATTTCTAAGAATACTACAAGCACAAATTTTGAAAAATAATTATAAAATATTATTAACCAATCTTAAGAGGCATAAGAGAAGAGCATGCATTCACATTTTGTTAAGTAATTATATACAAAGTTCGGATTCTCCACATCTACATTCCTGGAAAGAGCACTATCAATGGAGCTTAGATGCATTATTTAATATTCTGAAGAGGCGGAGCTCAGTCCAAATTGTTGCTATACTATTCAGGTTTATAATTGTAATAAACATTTAAAATATATTCAATATGAATCAATGTATATAATATTCTATCGAATTTTGTTATCTGTTAAAGGCTGATGAGTTTTTATTTTTCTGGTTCCAATTATTGACGAAGCCAAAAATTAATAAAAGTACGATTTAACTTAGCTTCTCATTTATTAATTGAATGTCGTCTTGTGATAGTCGTACAGGCAAAGCTAAGTATAAGTATATATATAAGAAGATGACAATATATGTAGGTATTGCCTTATTTTATACCTATGAGTGCATTAAGATCGAATGAGAATGACATAAAAAAAAAGATTATATCAATAGAGCTTAAGCTAATAGCAAATATTAGCTGTTGCACCGAATAGTTTTCATGTATTTAAAAAAAAAAATAAATAAATAAATAATAATAGGTATATGAAAAATAAATACAAAATATTGTATATATTATATTTTTTTAATTTAATAGAATTATTTTTATATATTATATATACTATATTATTCGACTCTTTTACGAATAGTTTTCATATATTTGAAAAAAAAAAATAAATAAATAAATAAAACAAACAAAAAAAAATTAATTAAAATACAAAATATGGAAAATATAATATAGAATTGTTTTTATATATTTGAAAAATAAACAAATAAAAATAAAATAAAATAAATAAATAAAAATAATAATAATAATTGATATAAGTATATTTTAATATTTTAATAAAAAAAAAAAAAAAACACATTTTTTTAAATTTTATATATACTGTATCATTTCGATACTTTTTATGAGGTCCAGCTCAGACCTAAATAAGAATAAACTTTCCGAGTTCAACAAGTGCTTGCTCAGGCCTTTAGCTGCAATTGTTTTTCTGTTTTTGTTGCAGAAATTCAATATTTGGCTCAGATAGAAGAGGAAACATATATCCCCGCTCTCACAGCTTGAGCTGCACCTGCTGCTCTTTGCAGTGTTGATCGCATAATGTAAAGTAATTAACAGATGCATGAAATTGGCTCAAATAACTTTCAGAAATTTAATCTATAAACAAATACAAACAATAGAAAATAGTAAACTTGAGATGGAAACAAAACCCAAACAGCTTTTGCCATTGATCTCTAGCCATTGCGCCTGAAGCTTCTTCTTACTCAATCACAGCCAGTTGAGCGACATTAGTGAATGACTCATTGGCAAATCGTTCACTTATTACTTTGAATTACGTTCGGTTTACGGGGGGATAGCTATGATATTTATTGTGCTACGCATTGAATACATGTGTCCAATTATATTAATGGGCGCTGTAAAGCAGCAGCCATAGTCGCTGCCCATTCAATGGGTTAATCAATTTCAATAACTAAACGCAGCACAAAGCAAACACAGCAACAACAATCGCTACTGATTTGTATGGCAACAATGGCAAATGCCGACGCCGACGCTGACGCCGACGCCGATGCCAACGCCAACGACAACGCCAATGCGAACGGCAACGCCAACGCGACCGCCAATGCCAACGGTCGCGCCTTTGATAAATGGAGCTACACAGATATCGGATGACATGACTTCAAGATACAGATACAAATGTATCTGCTAGCTACTTGGGGCTGCTGTGCATACGTAAATGGCCGGCATATTGAATCTAATCATCTAAATTAAATGATATGGAATTATGTTATAAATATTTTTACGACCGCCCCAACAACAACAACAACAACAACAACAACAAATCCCAAGCCAATCAAAGAGCTAACAACAACAACAACGCATTTAACGCGATTTTCACTTTGACTTTTTATTTATTTATTTGTATTTTTTTCTTCTCTGTTTCTCTTTCCCTCCCTCGCTCGCTCTCTCTCTCTCTCCCTCTCTCACAGTGTTCTGCTGCCTGCCGGAGCTCACCGGCTTTGGCTGTTAATCATTTTGGGGCCTGTCTCGATTGCTGGTTCGCTTCGGCGGTATCATCGAGTTAATCTTGTTAAAACAAACCGTTTCAATAAATACAGCGATAATGCAATTTTAATGCCATTAAGATGAGCACCAATTATGGCCAGCACCAAAAAACCACCGAAACGTTTCAGGCACCTTTGCCGCCATCGTACCGAACCGACACCTCCCCCCCCCACCCCACCCCTCGCCGACCCTCCCACCTTACCCCATCGGCGTCGCCTGGCCCCTGCCGCCCGCGCGGTCGCTGTTCGCCTTTCATTTCATCTTTGACCGCAAAATCATTTGTGATCCTTTAAGCCGCGACGGCAACTTTTACATCCCAACCATATGATTATCATTTAATACACTCGCCACGAGCTTCACAATTTTCTCACACAACATGCGCCTCTGACAATATTTGAAAACCACTTGAACGGATATTACTTTTGTTTTTATGTTTACAAGCTTTATATCTCATCAACGGGCGCTAAAACTTTAGTGAAATAAATATATATATATATATTTCAAAAATGAAATATATACAAAAAATATAAATAAAAGATTCCCCAATACATAAAGAATCCCAATACATGTAGGTATAATATATTAATCTATTATCAAAATATGCTATCAGAATTTCGTTGGTTTGTTTATTTAACTTCAGTTTTATTTATTTACGTTTTGTGTACAATATGATCATTTTCCACTTACTCAGCATTATTTTGTATATTTATATTTAAATTTATTTAAATATTTAAACTTATTTTCGAATGTATATCTGTTTAATTTTTATTTTGGCTAATTTGATTCTGAAGTAATCTTAGTATAGGTGTCGCCGAATAAAACTTTAGTTTGCTAATTTTTAATTAAATGAAATTAAATTTAAACTTAATTTAATTTTTTTTTAAATCAATTTATATATTTTTAATTTTAACTTGTTTAATTTTTTTTTTTTTTTAATTTTGTCTAGACTGCCTTACTCAATACATGTTCTCGAAATAATTATTTTCATTATGATGAATTGAAAATAATAATAATAATAAATAATAATAAAAATAATAATAATATGATGAATAAAAAAATAATAAAAATTTAATTTTGTTATGGTTATCTCTAATTTATTTATTTCTTTTTTTATTTATACTTTTATTTTATTTTATTATTTTATTTTTATTTATTTATTTTTGTATTATTTTTTTATTTATTTTTTATTTATTTTTTTTTTACTATAAAATGTTTAATATATATTTTTATTGAACTTGCTTAATATTTAGTTTGCAATACAACTTAATCTTCAACCGAACTCAGAAAGGAAATTGGGAGAAATCGAACAAATATATTTATTATCCAAATATACTTTTATATATTTCAATTGTAGCGATATGTAATATCTAGTGAGTAGAAACTTTTTAGGAATATATAGATAGATAGATAGATAGGATATATTCGATAGATGGAGCTTGTATACTTGCTAATTAAGTTGTTGGCAAGGGGTATAGGTGAGCCTGCCTATGCGATTGATATGGGTTTGGTGAACCTAAAAATCTGCTGATGGATCCCAGGAACTCCCAGCTCTTCGTGAATTTATGTTTGAGTGGATGATTATTCGAGATTGTTCTTAGTAGCTATATGAAATTTTTATATAGCTGAGCCAAATTGGAGACCCATAGGTCCACATTGACTTGATATATACAATATATTCTCTCTCAACATTCAGGTCGGGTAGTGTATTTGGAGTTTGTTGTGTCAAGTTCTGTGTTGCTGTCAATTTTGGTTTCCTTGTTATTGCTCAACCGGCATTGTTGTGGTTTTGTTTTTCCTTTTGGACAGCATTTGGGTTAAGGAGGGAGCAAAGGGTACGGGGGGCTGTTCGTATGTAGATGGTGAGACAAAGTTGGGCAGTTGTTGTTATTGTTGTTGTTTTTATTGTTTATTTAACATTTCTGAGCTTTTTTTTTTTTTTTATTTTATTTTATTTTGTTTTATATATCGCTGTCGCTGTGAACCACTTCGGCTTTTGATTCGCCTTTGCTTTGTTGTTGTTGTTATTGTTGTTGCTGATTTTGCTGTTGCTGTTGCTGTGCCTTGCATTTTCATTGTTCTTTATGATGCTCATTTAAAATTCAAGCTTTGTTTCATTAAGAAACACGTTCGTTCCTTTGCCAGTTTCGACATTAACGCCGCCGACGGCGCTACGCAGCTTGTTAACGTTTTTAATGCCCATTCCGCCAGATGCCCAAGCGCCGATTCGAATGAGCTGCAATCGAGCGATCCTCCTCAACGTTAGCAATCAACTGACAATCAATAAAATACAATAGCAACAGCCACAGACAGAATCAGAGCCAGAGCCAGAGCCAAGCGCCAAAAAGTCAGCCTAGGCCATTGATAAAGTCGCTGATTGAATTGCAAGCCAGGAATTTCACAGATCACCGATCATGTTAACACTCGTCTCTCTCGCTCTCTTTCTCACTCTCACTCTCACTCTCTGTCTCTCTCTTTCTTTTCCTTGTCATCTTTGCCAATCATTTTATTCATCTGCTAATCCTGCTGCTGTCCAGGCTCAATTAATGCCCGACCCTCGAGCCCTTCTCAGTGGCAATGCATTGTCCAAATTACAATTCCCGAGCCTCGTCGCTCGAGCCAGCGCCCATTGGCAATGGCAGCTGTTGTCTTGTTGCTCCTTGACAGCTGCTACCAGCAGCAACAACAACAACAACAGCAACAACAACAACTCTACAATTTTTATGATTTGTTCAAATCTGAAGTACTTAATTGCTGTCGATTGCCATTGCTTACGAGTGGCGCGATGATCATTGACTCAACTCAGCTCTATTGTTGTTGTTGCTGCTGCTGTTGTCTCTCTCTCTCTCCCTCTCTCTGTTGTCTTTTAACGCCCACACAAGGGGTGGCGTGGCACTTGATAAAGTTGCCAGCTAACCGAGTTACTCACTCAGTTAGAGTGCTGCGCCGGTGGTCTGAGACCAGATCCCGATGATTATTTTTTTAGTTTTTTTTTTTATATCGATAATCCCTATGTGAAACATCAAGTTCAGGGCGGGCACAGAGTTCTTGAAATGATCTCGTACTGAAGAATTGATACTTCACAGGAGTCTAAAATGCTCCAGTTTCCAGTGACCATCGATGGAATGGTTGTTTAAGAACTCATTTCTAATGATCGATATATTACTTGCTATCGAAAAGAGCATCGATCTGTGTCAAGTTAGAAATCATAGAAAAAAGGCTTTTTTTGTGAGAGATGAGTAAGCATCGTCAGTCAGTTTTTATACTCATTCACGAAAGTGAATCAGTATATTGGTTTTGTGCAATGTCCGTCTTGCTGTCCGTCCGTCTGTCCGTCTGTCCGTCCGTCCGTCTGTCCGTCTGTCCGTATGAACGCAATCTATTTCGGCGCTATTGAAGCTAGAGACTTGAAATTTGGAACCCATACTCGTGTATATCTCCGATTTATAAAGTGTTAAAATTTTCCCGATCCGCCCACTAGGGGCGTGGCAAATCGGAAAATGCATTTTCCGATATACCAGAAATCATGTTAGTTAAAGAGCTAGAAAGCTGAAATTTGATATGTAGGTCCGCGTTGACCACCCAAGATCACGAGCTATGGCGGATATATCTACGCCCATTGGGGGCGTGGCAAATCGGATAAAACTGTATCACCTAAAGTTGTAAACCGAGAATGCTGAAATTTTGCACGTCAGCTAATGGTATGACTCTATAAAGTCTAAAGATAAAATTATAAGTCTATGCCCATTGGGGGCGTGGCAAATCGGACCTGAAGATATAGTGATTTTTTAAATTCTCCTATATTTTGGACACTATTGATGGCAGAGACCTCAAATTTTGTATATATACTCGGACTGATCACCCAAGACCAAAAAGTTTTGTCGGATATATGTCCGCCCACAGGGGGCGTGGCAAACCACAAAAGTTTATATCTCCTAAAGTATAATAGCTAGAAGCTTTAAATTTGGATAGTTGAGTTACTGGTAGCCTCCTCTATCGATTCCCCAAAAATAATTTTTACGCCTCTTTAGGGGCGTGGCATATCGAAAAATACCCTGTAATTTTCACATTTTTTGAGGTTAAGCATTCAAACTTTGCAGTTAGGGTACCGTTATCTCTTTCTAAAAACTGACCAAAAATGAGGTGTCTACGCCCAGTTGGGGCGTGGCAAATCGGAAAAACCTGTATATTCTACAGTATTAGAGCGAAACTTAGCTACTAAATTGTTGATGGGATGTGAATGAGTATTCCGCAGTCGGTAACGCCCGACTGCAACGTTCTTACTTGTTTTCTTATAGATTTCAAAGTGTCCTCCAGCTTGGGCTACGAGTCAAATGCCTCCTCCTGCTTGGGCTGCCTCCTACCACGAAACCAGGAGCTATACCGTCATTTACCGTCAATGCAATCAATGTTCAGATGATATAATAATAATAAGTAATTTTAGATAATATTAAATCATAATACCAAGATAATTAATCTGATTACTGATCGTATTCCGTTTTCATTCTTTTTCTTATGACTTGTACTATATAATCGTATATCTTAAATGCATTGATTAATATTATTTATACATACTCGTAATACCCTCCATGTTCGTGAACTTATTGCATTTAAATATATTACTATTCTGATTTATAAACATGTATATGAACTATATAGATCATGTATCACATATCGTATCGCATCATCTCCTAGCTTATCCACCTTATCGTATTGGCAAATTGATAGGTCATATGTGTTCTAAAAGCTTTTATGACGATGATTATGATGATGATTATGATTATGCTCGACGCGGGCAGCAGCTGAAGTTGCTGTTGCGCTTAATCGTAGCTCATCTGTGGCCGTTTGGATTATCTCAGCTATACACTTGGCTAATAGCTCAATTCGCATGGCAATAAAACGCAGCGCCGTTCCAGTGTACCGCTCCACGGCTCCATCTGCTGTTCCCATCATTTGGCATGCCTCCGTGACTCCTGCTGGCCTGGATTCACCACATCTGCAACGATATGCATATGCATATGGATATGGATGATGCTGATGGTCCACGGCCGAGAGAGGGAGAGAGAGAGAAAGAGAGAGAGAGAGAGAGAGAGCCATAAAAATAGAAGTCATTGACTCAATTTGGAAATGTCTCACACACGACGCTAGCCATGTTGATGGAACTGGAACTGATGCCAGAGTTTGGACTCGACTGGACTGGTGTGGAGTGGAGTGGAGTGGCGTGGCGTGGCGGGGGCGGGCTGGGGAGTGTGGAGCCAGTTTCATGGTTCGTTCGACTGCAGTCGCTTATGGTTGGTGGCTGAGGGGGCGTTCCAGCAGGCGCTTGTGATTATCCTTTCGCACGTTTGACTGCCGCTTGCTTAACAAATCATAAATATTGTTGCCGGGTCGACTGGCTGTCTGTCCGTTGGTCCGCCTGACTGCCTCACTGCCTGCCTGCCTGCCTGCCTGCCTGCCTGCCTGTTTGATAGTCTCTCTGTCTCTCTGTCTGTCTGCTCGTCCCGGTGTGCAGCTCGTTGTGGTCAGTTATTGATGGTGGTCGCCTTCGACGTTGTGAAAAGTTTCCACCTTTTTATGGCTGGCCAAAAAAAGACTCACGGCTCGCCACAAAAGGCTTCAATCATTTAATAAGCGCTGCCTGCGCTGCGGGCGAGGTAGATCAGTCGAGGCACGACAAAGGCCGCCTTCCGCCGTATTATTAACTTATTCATAACAATAACAAAAGCCAGCGCAAAGCGAACCAGCGAAGCAAATCTCTGCTCGCTGCCCTCAGTCGGCAGAGCTTGTTAAGTCAAGAGCGCTCCGTTGAGCTCACACAAGACCACGCCCACGCGCACCCATGCACCCCGACTTACATCAGACATTGTTGACATTGTCTGTCTATGAGTTTGACTATAATCCAGGCACAAATTAAGCACATTATGCCATTAAATATGAGCTTATGTGCTACAGCTCTTCATTAGCCCGAGCAGCCAGCAGGCGGAGGGGTGCAGAGGGAGCAAGGAGTCTCTATGTGTCTGTGGGTAGTTTAGTGATGCTTCACCTGCCATTATGCAACAATTGCAACTGTTTTTGACGAAGGCTCAGCAGGTGCCAAAGAAAGCTGAAGATATTGTTCGATGTAGTGCTTAAAGTGGAGGCACTTATAAAATATTTACAGATTTTCGTATACTCAAATCCAGTTGAACTGTTAAGGAAGGAAATTAGCTATCACTGAGTCTGGTTACAATTTATGTCTGAGTCTGTATATGACCTATTATTTCATATAAATAATTAAAATAATTCTAATGAATAACAAAATCAAGCCGAAGGCTTCAGTTGACAAATTCATAAACTATTCTTAATTTTATATGAATAATGAATATTATAATAATATTATAATAAATGAGATCATAAAAAAACGACATAATTTATTAGTTTTCTAAATTATTTAAAGTGCAATATACAATATGTGAGCAAGGCGAGCTCATTTCTATACTCATTCATGAAAGCAAAAGGAATGTATTGGCACTCCACGGACTGGTGGCCGGGCCAATATATACTCTATTAAGTTCCGTGAATGGATATAGAAACTAGCTTGTCCATTTATATAATATAATATAATAATCCGTGTATATAGAATCCTTGCCTGTTAGGTCATAAAGATTTGATCGATATATCTACTAGGACTACGGCGAATAGGAAAATGTTTTTAACTACATCTTAGAAATACTTTTATTTCACATACCAGAGAGTTGAAATTTTGAATAGAGTTTGAGATCAAAAGTTTGGCAAATCGAAAGCCTTGAATATCTCCTAGATCTTCAAGATTGCATATAATATTTGACCTTCTCTAACGATGATCCAAACATAAGTTGGTAATGCAGCTAACTTCATTAATCAATCCTTGTGAGGGCAAAGCAGGCAATGCAACTTTGAATCAATACATATATCTCTACATATATGTATATTATATATCCGAGTTGGCAGATAAAGATACGTATATATATGTATGAAGAGTAAACTGTGAACAAGTTAAGGTCTGTGGCAACAGTTAAGCTGTTGACTGACCCATTCCGCTTTCCCGTTCCCAGCTGGCGGCTGCTGTTGCATAAATGTGTGTGCGTGTGTGTGTGTGTGTTGGTGCCGCTCTATATCAGCAAATGATGGCATCTAATCACATAACGCCCATAAATCACATATTTAGCGCTTTAAATGCCTGCAATAACGATGGCCAAAGAATGTTTGTGCAAAACCTTTTGGCTAATCTCTTTTGAATATGAGCCGACGACAAGGTCAAGTCTCCGCATTTCGCATTCGGTTTATGGTCAGCTTTTTTTTTTTCCATATATATGTATATATTTTATATTTTACGCTTTTGTTCGGGGGCAGCTTATGCAATGCGCGAGTCCAGCGAGTCATTGACATTGAAATATGGGCACAGGAAATAGTCACGAATCATCGCACATCCCTGCAGCAGTGCCAAAAGAAATGTTTGGGTTTTCTTCATTCTTTTTCTTCATTCTTTTTTTTTTTTTTTTTTTTTTTTTTTTTGGAAAATTCGATCGGGACATATTTTGGCGTCGGCGTTGACAGCGTTTCACTTTTCCCAGCGGCAAATGCTGTCGGCAAAGTATAAAACAAACCGAACTACAATACGAATCAGCCAAGAGAATTACAAGTATATATATGTATGTATATAGTTATCTATATGAGATACAGAGGAACTGCTGCCCAGTCCAACAATGTGTTAATAGAAACGTTTGGGAGATCGAGAGAGCGAAACGGAGTGAGCGATAATTCCATGGAACTCCATAAAAATAGCTAAACGTGCAGGGGCCGCCCAGAACCAGAGCCAAATCGAGCGCCTTCTCTCTCTCTAGATATATATATATATATATATATGTGTGTGTGTGTGTGTGTCCCTCAGTCCGTTTCGATTTCCCAGCGGTCGCTCATTTCATTTCAATTGACCGATGCTGCATTCTTTTGCCTTCTTTTTTACACGGCAATGAAATTCACTTTCATCTTTTCAATACGTAGCCGAAGGCGACCAGCCTGTGGTGAACACCCAAACCGGGCCCCGACTCCCTAGCCACTGTCATTGCCATTTGGACAGATCCTTTAATGTCTAAATTCCTGATGTGTCATACCGCCCAAGTCTCGAACGACCTGCCGCTGTGCCGCTGTGCGGCTGTGCGGCTGTGCAGCATCCTTGATCCTGTTGCTATTGTCTAGCTCTAACTGTTTTAGCCTGTCCCTGAGTGTCTCCCTCACACTCTCTTTCCCTCTACCACTCTCTCGCTCACACTCACTCACCTGCTGGCTAGTGGATGATGTTTGTGTATGTTGGCCCTTTGTGAGCCGTGTAAATATTTTCCCAGCGTCCTGCAAACGTTTTGACAGTTTTTATTAGATCAAAATCCGGCTACAAGTGGCATGTGATAAATTGCGGCCAAAAGAAGAAGAAGAAGAAGAAAACGCAGAAGAAACAGATGAAGATGAAGATGCCCAGCGAGACAAAGATAGCGATAGACACAGCCCACAAAAGGATCAAGTGTCGCTGGCAACATCTTCTCTCTTCTCCCTATGTTGCCGTAAATCGTGACTTTTACACACGCACATTGCGATTAGGCTCGACTGTGACTTGTGATCTGTGAAATCGAGTCCCGCACAAGATCAAACCATTCACATACAATTGAACTCTACAATTTGAGCCAGTTAACGGCTGCCATTCACAAATTGCCGAGTGTGAAAGTTAATTTTCTCTTTGATTATATTTAATTTTTTTTTTTTTTTTTTTAAATATACAATTTTAAATTTATACTTAAATTAAATTATATTACATTTTTTATACTTTCTAAAAATGACAAAATATGTAAAAATATTAAATTTAACTAATTTGAATAATATGCAAATTTTTAAATATTTAACAAATTAAATATAATCAACATAAAGCAATTTATTTTCTTATTTATTTACTCTATACTATTTTTATATGGATAGATTTTTTATATATCTATTTCATGTTCAATTGATTTTTAATAATTCACCTATAGAAAAACTAAATATTTTTTTCATATATATATTATTAAAATTAATAATAATAAATAACATTTAAATTTTATAAAAAGAAAGAGAATATAATACGAGATTCTGTTTCGTTTTGCTCTTATTAGCTACTTTATTTATAATACTGTTGAATGAGTATATGGAGATTTATGGATATATATAGATGACATATTAATTGATTTATTGGCAGTGCATACCAAATATTTTTATCTAAGGTAAATTTTAAGCAAAACTCTTGCGACAGCTTCAGCTTTTGTTTAGCTAAAGGGAAAAACTATGCAGAGATTCCCTTTTGGAATATAAAGTATATATTTATCAAATATACTTTTAAGAACTAGGTATCGAGCTGTTTATATAGACTTCAATGTATGTGGGAAAAATGCAATGATTTATGATATAATGACATATTTCAGAAAACGTCTTTCTTTTGAATGCTTCGATAGATGAAGCTTATGCTAAACTACGCACAATCTGCAGCTATTCTAGTTTGGTTTGCACTTTATATTCAGATATAGAGAGCCCAATAAAGCACACAGATTGCGCTCCCTCAATTAGTTTACCATTATTTGCCCTGCCTTCCAGAGATCTAACCCTCGCCCCGTGCCCAGCTACGCAAGGCAACTGAAGAGTAGTGGAAACCGTTTCGACATCGATAGATAGTTATTGGCAGATCGATAAGTCCATGGCAAAGTATACTTCTAGGCATGAGGCGTGACCAGCTTCATCGCCTGCCCCTCGGCCTGCGAGTGGCCAGTGTGTGCTTTCCTTTCATTAGCTTTCTTATCGCTCCTCAAATGGCTCGAGCAAACGGAATCGAAAGTGCGTGCGATAAGCACGGCCGAGCGTCCAATTCACGCCTTATACGGCGGCGGGCAATATTGACACGGAGTGAGCAACGGGCTAATAATCGTCTACATAATAAGTATTATTATTAACTATGTGTGTCATGTGGTTAATGTGGCTCGTTTTATGCGGCAATCGGTATCATCATCATCATCATCAGCAGCAGCAGCAGCAGCAGTTAACAAAGGGCCACGGCACAAAGTGGCAGCGGGTGGTGCCAACTGCGGCAGTTGCAGCGACTGCAACAACAACAACAGCAGCAGCAGCAGCAGTGACACCATTGTAAGCACAACAATAACAACAACAACAACAACAGTAACAACAAGCAGCAACCAAAAGAGGAAGTTAATCCGTTGCCATAATCGCTGCATAGCGCCACAGCATGAGGCAACTGCAACGGCAAACTCCTCCGACACTAACAACCAGCAGCAACAGCAGCAGCAGCCGTGCCTCGAGGTCTCCAGTCTCCAGCCTCGAGTCTCGGAGCCCCCATTGAAGTGTCAGAAGAGCCATCCGCGGTGACTATGCGTATGCGCGCCCGATGATTATCTGGCCGAGACACTGCAAGTTCTACAACTGCTGCAATAAAAACTGAAAGTAAGCAAAAGTCTCTTAATGTCACAGAGCGACGAACCGAATCCGCAATTCTCTCTGAAAAAAAAAAAAAATAAATAAATAAAATAAATATATAAGATAATTAAAATTTACTGGTTTAGCTACAGAAACAAAAGCGTATATTCAAACTAGGAATATAACTTAGCTATAAACTTGAACAAATTATGAACACCAAAATTGACTAATAGCATTTTATGGTCAAATTATTTTATTTATCAAAAATTAACAATTTTGAAATGCCTAAAATAAGTATATATTAAAAAATACTTATTTTTTATTTTATTTTATTCATAAAAAAATAAACACCTATTTTTTATGAATAAAATAATTTGACTACAAAATTATATTTATTATGAAATTCACAATTAATTTAAATCGGAAATGAAGTAATATAATAAAAATTTAATTAATTTAATTTATCTAAAAAAAAATGAGTTTATGTGTTTTTTTAACGTGGTTTTAAATTTATATTAAATTACTTCATCTCCAAATTTAATTAATTGTGCATTGCATAACAAAATTATTGAAAAGATTATAATTTATTTAAATACTACGTTCGGCTACTACTACTACTACTACTACATCTACTACTTTCATCTACTACTTTTACATTATTACCATGCCTAAGAGCTAAAAACAGACAGGTGGGAGTGCTACAGCCGGGCACAACCTGCTGCAGAATACTCATTCACGGTCAAAGCACTGCCAGCTCCATATTCCCTTTTTGCCACGCCCTGAAAATGGCGTATAAACATACAGTTTTCCCGATTCGTCGCCATAGCTCTTTGAGTATGATGGTCATTTCAAAAATATATTCAAAATTTTGAAATCTCTTGCATAATGCTTAGCTGAAATAGGTTTGTTTAGCTTTCCACGCCCCCTTGGAATATGGCCTAGTGTCTTCCATATCACTGAACTAATATTGTGAACTAAAGTACATATTCCAAACTACAAGCATCAAAAGTGCTACAGATATTGAGCATTTTTGTAATCCGATTAGCCACGCCTCCAGTGGGCAAGGCTCGATACATATAAGGGATCTTAATAGTAACTCACGTGCCAAGTCTTTTTCTATTCTTCGGCTCTAACTCGAAAAGTCTAAGAGATTCAGACTTGCTGATTTTGCACGCCTTCAATGAATGCACATTTATCCGCGATATCTTTATGAACTTGAGTTCTTACCGCAAATACACAATCCAAATTTAAGCTATTTAAATCGGAAAATACATTACGTACTTCCACTACCACAAATTTCGAGTATTTCGAATTCCAAGTATACCAAGATTTTCGAATATTTTGAATACCAAATACTTCAAAAATCAAATATTTCGAATATCAACTATTTTGGATACAAAATAAATCAAATACCAGGTATATACCATATACTTCGATTTAACCAGTTTTTCGAATATCTGCAATTAAATAAATAATATACAATTATTATTTATAATTTATTGAGAACGTTTGGTTATATCAGTCCAAAATGTAAGTTAAACTGCTAATTCTCTAAATCTAAAGTGTCTTATGCTTATGCAACGTAACGAATATACCCTTTAGAGAATATATAGGAAAAGATTATAGCTTATTTTTTATAGCCTTAGAGCATTCTGATAAAGCCTGAGGTATTTATATGCACTGTGGCACTTTAGCATTTAGCAACAATAACAACTAGCGACGGCAGCAGCAACAACATCAGGTCGAAAACATTGTCATAATAAATAAACAATTACGGTTGCAATTTTTATATCTTTTACTATTTTTTATTATTTAAATGATTATTTTTTTCCTTTACAACAGCAGCAGCAGCAGTCGCAGTTATTGTTGTCACTGCTAGTTGAACTCACAGCCCCAAAACGTTGACCAGAGATCTGCACAGCAGTTGGCTTCGCCTGGCTTCGGCTGGCCCAGTGTAGCCTGGCATATTCCATAGCCATATTGTCGGATGGATGCAACTCTTGTGGCATTTTGTGCGCTGCGCTGCGGGGTGCAAAATATTTCGCACAACAAAAGCGCGCGGCGCGATAAGAACTCAACAATGGAGCCAAGCCAGGACGGGCTAAGCCAGCCCGGAGAGAAGCTGTGGTCGCCGATGAAGAGCAAGAGGCAGAGGAGGTGGCAGGGGCACAGAGTAACAACAATAGCAACAGCAGTTGGCAAATCAAGTAATGCTAATCGCTGTCTAGTCTGGTCAGCCGCAGCTTGTCTAAGGCCAACTAATTGTGGGCAGCGCTGATTACTCATACGCCCCCATGTCACACAAAGCATGTACCGCGACAGCAACAGCAGCAACAGCAGCAACAGCAACAGCAGCAGCAGCAACAACAACAACGAGAACTATAACAAGATGACAAGGAGCGCAACACGCAAGAAACATGGGGACAAACAAGAGACGCCGTTGCCTGCCGGCCGTTCAAATATTTGTTAAACTTGACACCAAACAAAAGAATTTTACCGAAAGGATTTGAATGAACCAAAAAGCGAACAATGCAATGCGCGCGGCACGCAGGAATGCGCAGGTATATATGTATATATATGTATGTACATATGTTTATGTATCTGTATCTGTATGTGCGGCAGACGGCGACGGCGACAGCGATGAGGCAGCAAATCAAACACAACAAATCGCCAGGCAAACACCAAAAAATAAAAAGACAAAAAATAAAAATAAAAATAAATAAATAAAAAACATTTTGTACCACAAAAGGGAGGGCGAGCGCGGCAAGCGGGGCGAACGCCGGGCCAGCCATAGATGATGCAGCGTTACAGTGGTACCACAGCACAGCAAATCAATTCCGTAAATATATAATGAATAATTATTCCGATTAGAATTTGGTGTTATTAATAATATTGCAAGATCTGACAGTGTGAAACGGGAGTGAAATGGTAATTTAATGTATTATTTTTAATGTAATATTTATTCTCCCTATTCATAAAAAATAATTGCACTAAAATATTAATTAATATCTCTTTCTTATTTGTATTCTAAATGTATATATTCTGTACAACCGGTAAATTCAATATTTATTATTTAATTTATTAATATATTTATATAAATATTGTCAGCTAGTAAAACCTTAAAATTAAATCAAATTTGCTTTTTATTACAATATTATGATTCTCAGGAAAAAAGATAATGTGTTTAATTGTATTTATTATAATCTTTATTACTTAGAACTAATGCAACAAAAAATAAATAAATAAATTATATAAATAAATATAAAATAAAATAAAATAAATTAAGCACATTTATATTTATTGATACAAATTAAAATTTGTGTAAGCATTGGCAAATATTTGTATATATTTTATATTATAATATATATATTAAATATAAAATTAATAAAAACAATTTTATAAATATATTTACTTTATAATTATCTTAAATTTACATTGTATTAATTATCTTTAATATAATATTATAATGGAGAGTCCTGGCAACAGTTTAACTTTGTCATGCTGAAGGCTATGTATTGCAATTTACTTTTCTTTTTATTTATATTTATGCAATTTTCTAATTAACCATTATTACTATATTTATTTATGATACTAAGTGTAGCTTCAAGCCAGTATTAGAAAAAAAAAATTATAATAATAAAAAAAAAATGGGTTCAGGGTATAAAAAAATAATAATATAATTATTATTATTATTTACATACGAACAAAGCACTGCCAACTGTTTGCCCCTAACTTGTAATTATATTTTTTATATTTGAAATAAATAAATGCTGTATTCACTCAATTCATAACTCAAAGTGCATTCAATTAAATTCTTTCGACTTAATTAACTGCAACAGACAGCAGACTTTGATCGGTTTCTCTATTTCCATTAGGAAATAGCTTAGCCGACTCGGGCTGACGACTATCTTAATTATTACTGATCAGCACTAAAACAAGTCATAGACACTTGCCACATGACGAAGCATCTCTCTTTTCATAAGAATCTACGAAACCACAGAACCTCTCCGACCCTCTGTAATTAAGTCACAGCTCAGTTCTATGTGATCCGATCAGAGTCTGACTGACGATTGACTTCACTGATTTGCCATTGTGTTTGTAATCTGATAATCCATTGAGGCTTATATAATAGAGATTTTTTGAATGAAGAAGGTAGAGGTGATCGTTGTATGCCTACTCTCATGACAAGATGAGGGAGAGAGAGAGAGAGAGAAAGAGAGAGGGACAGATGGATCAGTTCTACTATAACTAAACAGCTTGTCCTTAAGTATAGTCTGAGTATAGTCCGATGTTTTAGTCTGAAAGAGAGAGAGAGAAAGAGAGAGGGGGTAGATTGTGAGTTTGATCAGCTCTACTACAACTACACAATCTATGTCTTAGTCCAATCTGATAACCCATTCAATTTTAAGAGATCTAATGCATAATGCTCGACACTTTTTAAGCACTGTGCGTCGCGTAAAGGGGTTAGAGATTCGCAGCTCTCAATTCGCCCTTGCCCAGATCCAAGTGCTGACGCGCGCCGATCCTGGGCTGCTGCTGTCGGTGTTGGTACCGGGTGCCGGTTGCCGGTTGCCGGTTGCCGATCGCCGGTTGCCGTTCGCCGTTTGCCGGTGCCTAACGCAGTTATCAAAAGCGTTGAATTATGGCCGCACTGGCTGCCAGCTAAATGAGCAACACGTTGCCCCGAAAGCAAACGCTCTGCCAGCCAGGAGGCAGAGGACAGAAGTCTGCTGGCTGTTGGCCGTTCGTCGTTCGCCGTTGGCTGTAGGCTTTAGGCTGTAGGCTGTAGGCTGCTGCCTCGTTTCGTGGCGCTATCGCATTTGATCTCGTTTGCTGGGACCCGCAGGCCTCAGCCGTGTCTGTCGTATGAGCTAACAATGCGCATGATATCATTCATTTCTCATTTCGGTTTCATTCATTGAGCTCCTGGCCAAGTGTCGCTGTCGCTGTCGCTGTCGCTGTCTCCGACGCCGTTCACATTGTCGTTGTTTCGGTCCTCTGTCTGTCTGTCTGCCTGTCTGTCCCTTCAGTCCCTACAATCTCTATGTGCTTGCTGTTCGGTGTTCACTCTAATTTCATAATAAGAAACATCTTCAGAATCACAATAAATGAAAGCAAGCAATGTCCATGTCTCTCTCCCTCTCCCTCTCCCTCTCTCTTTCTCTCTCCCTCACGCACTGTGTGTCTTTGTATGTTGTTGTTTTATTATTAGTTTTATTGTTGTTCTTATTGTTGGCTGGCTTGGTATGCGACTGGAATTTCGGGCATTTCCGGTTAGGCCAGTGCCAAGCTGTTATATCAGATTCAGCGCCCTTATAAATATAGTTATCGGGTAGAGTTATATTAATCAAACTTTATCGATTAGAAATATAACAGCCTTAATCATTTTCTTGATGCTTTGTCATAATGGTTTTTATATTCTCTATATATATAGAAAATAATTATAGTAATTTGTAATGAAAACAGTTTAATTATTTTTTTTATTTAAGTTGTTATTACTAGTATTATTTATTGAAAATTAGTTTATTATATATAGAAAATAATTATTTTAATATGCAAAGAAAACTGTATCATTCTTTTATTTCTTATTTGATTTAAATTAAAATTGATTTTCAAGCTAGACAAATTGATATACATATATTATTATACTATATATGTATATATACATATATATTATATGATACAACACTTTCTGCCTGACATTGCATTCATTCATATACAAATTTATATATTCATTTATAATATTTTGTATGGTTTCAGGGCCTTCACAGTTTTCCACGTATTGTAATTGAAGCATAGAGAATAAGCGTTTTACTTCGCGTTTTGCTGTTGGGGATGGTCGTGAATGATATTTCACAGTCCATTTGAAGTCGTTCGTATTTGACCAGTAATACCAATGTATCTTTAACACAGTGCCATGTTATCTTTAATAAAGAGTAAATTTCTTTTGGCTCATATTATTAATAAATTTGGCTTTGTGTTACTTCAGCCCATTAGACATAGATTTCACTGCTGTTTGAATACATAGTTGTAAATTGTATCAAGCCAAAGGCCTTTACATTAAATTAGTTTTAATCTTATATCAAATTTACTTTCTAATTAAATAAATAAGTAAACTATATGCCCTGAACATCGGAAATGTTTTTGATCCGGGCAAAGAGGTGAGTCGACCTGGATCTATCCATTTTTCCGTCCGTCCGACTGTTCCGTACGTTTGTTTGATCGAAGAATGTGCACGCGCAGATCGAGTGTGTCTGAAAATCGATAACTATTTCTTTGTCAATGTTATCGATTAACAACCTTATACAAACTCTGTGAATATACTGATTGTTTTTGTCCCTAAATGCTAAAGTTAAAGTTACTTTAATACATATCAATTATATATATAATATATATATATATAATATTCTGAAATTCGTATTCTGTAAGACATACTTTTCTAGAAGACTTGGAAAATTTAAAAGTAGAACCTTCTTTTGATGATAAATTGACTTTTATGCCAACTCAGCATCATCATTATGAAACTATTATAGCTGTGTCATATCTTGGGAATATGATAATTATGGAACTTCTACAGCTATAATAGCTACATATATTATATCAATAATTAGGTTTTTTACTAAAAATCTGAAGTGTTTATCCAAAGTGAACTATTTCTCACCTATGTTTTCATAAGTACGTAAGGATATTTGGGATATTTGAATAGGTCAAACTGTCTGCTTAAGTCGATAATTTTGATTTCTCCAACAATCGGAGCAGTAGTAATAAAGTTGTTAGATTTGATTTGATGAATCACACGCATAACTCAATCGATTGAGCTGCTCTGGCTGGGATCCTTTGTGACTGTCTCAGGGCTTGTCTCATAGCAGGATAATTGAATGCGGATGCTCTATGGTTTAACTGTTGGCAGTCCCTTGTCAATGCGATAAAAGCGATTTGGGCCTTTGTGCGGCGGCGTTTCGAATTACCCAATTATTATCTGTGCGGATTCATATTAATTTTATTAATCATACGCCGCATAGTCCGCAGCCATAATAAATTCCCAGTGCAGACATCACATTTAAATAAGAGCAGCGAATGCAGAGGGCAGAACGTGCGGGCAGCCGCATTATTGTCTGTTCACACGCCGACAACGACGAAGCTGAAGCTGAAGCTGAAGCTGTGGCTGGGGCTGAGGCACAGGCTGACGGTTGATGGCCATGACAACGACACCGCCACGGATGGCAGAGCGCATCCTCAGCGTATGTCGGAGTCTCTCGTGTTGCTCAATGTGTTGAAACATGAATGAATCTTGTTCACAATTTGGCAACAACACGTTTAGCATGAAACGAAGGACGACAATGGGCCCAGCCCAGCCCAGCCAATGCCCATGCCCATGCTCCTCCATTGTGTGCCCCTAAGCCAGCACACCACAAAGCTTAGACTCTGGACTCCGGCCGATGGCGTACCGGTGGCTCTGGCTCTGGCTCTGGCTCTGGCTCTGGCGGCGTCGCGTACACAAATTATTAGCAGCCTCTCTTCAGTCATCGGTTGTCCGCATGTCCATTGTCTGTCGCCCGTTGCCCGTTGCCCGTTGCCCGTTGCCTGCTCCCCGCTCTCCTCTGCCCTTAGCCCGTGCGCTGGTTAGTAAAACATCATGTCGCTGCTAAGGGTACCGGGTACAGCGTCTGTGGTCCAATTTGGAGGCATCCCATGCAACGTCCCTTTGTCCGTCCCGCGCTGCCTGTGGCCACCGCGCCACGCCGCGCCGCGCCGCACCGCACCGTTTGCTGCCTAGAAAATTATCTGCTTATCTTGTCTTGTGCTCGCTGCGATCGGCTGCTTATTCATGTTCTTTTCGCTGCTCCTCTTTTCGGATGCCCTCGGTGCTGGGGTATCACGACTTGCAGGGGAATTATCACACAGCCAACTTGTACTATCTCAATTGCAGTCAGCTGTTGTTTATGTTCTTATCTCATAGGCAGCCAAGCAAAGCAAACTTATTAAATTGTTTCTTTTTGATATGCGTCACAATTAAATCAGATAAATGTGTGCAAATACAAAAAATTAATTCATTTCTTTAATAAATGCATTTAACTAAAATTTAAAAACAAAATATAATAATAATAATAATGATGACAATAATAATAATAGGATTAATAATACAAAATATTTTAATTTAATTTATTTTCACTTTTTTTTTAATATTTAAATTATGACAATATACAGGTATAATTTGTATATATTATAACATTAAATGGTATACTACCTTAAATATATTAATTTTCTTAACATATGTTTTATAAAATTAAATCAATAAATAAACAACGTATTTTATATTAAAAAATTTAAAAATAAACAATTTTACTCACTTTGAAAATTATTTGAGACATTTTAAATATAATTAGATAAACATACGAGTATATAAAATTAAGTATAAAATAAAATATTTAAAATGTCCCAAATATGTTTCAAAATATTACTATAATATTTTATTTAATATTTTAAACATCATAAGAACTACATATATAAACGCAAAATATAATACAAAATATACATCAATTACTATATTTTGGTGATTTCAATAGCTTAAGTACTTCAAAATAGTTAATATATTAACTAATTTTCACTCTAAAATAATTCTATACATATTTTGAATATATTTTATTTCGTGTCATACACAAAAAGTATTCAAATTTATTTAAAAAAAATTAAAAAAATAAATAAATAAAAAAATTATACTTTGTTGGTTTTAACTAAATTTATTTATATTTCAGTTTCTTGATGGAAACACGAATTAATGCAAAATAAAATAAGGGATAAACGCATACAAAGTAGCTTATTCATTTTAAATTATTTTAATACTTATTTTTAATGCATTTAAATATTTTATTTAATGTACAAATTATGCAAATAAAAACGATTAATAGAATTGAATTTTAATATATTTGCACAGACCAATTTTTTTTTTTATTTTTTTTTATTTTATTTTTTTTATTATATGCCAAAATCAAATTAATTTATTTATATAAATAAAAAATAATAATAATAATGTAATAAAATATAATTATGAATTGAAGTAAAATGTATTATACATATATAAAAATTGTACATTATATAAAAATTATCTATATACATAAATCAATAAATAATAAACCTGAAATAAAATAAAATTATTTAATGACTTTCTTTTGTTTGTTTCTTTGGTAATAGGAATATATCTGAACAGTTTGCTTGAATGAATATGCAGGGCAACCCGAAGTCGGCTCGCTGACAGTGAATTGTATTCCTCTTCTTTTTGTCTTGTTATTGTTGTTGTGCATTTAATTTATGTGCTTGACGTGACACTTGCTATCGCTGTGTCTTCAGGCTGGCCGTGGCTGCTGCCGTTGCCGCTGCCGCAGCCGCTGCCTGTTAGCCTGCAAAAATTCGTCAGCACATGACCATGGATGATGGCTCAGGGTGTGGAGTAGGGGGTGCGGGGTGCGGTGCTGCAGAGTTTGGGGTATGGGAATGAGTTTGGCTGCGGGGAGAGGCTGCAGATCTGGTCATGGGCTGCCTAATATGCGACAGCCGCCGCCTGTTAACACATCGGTGAACCTCAAAATATGAAAACCGAAACCGAAACGAGCGCGCTTGGACCAAGGGGACCCCACACCGGTCGGCCAACAGCATCGCTGGCGACGTTGACGTTGGCGTCGGCGTCAGCGTGAGCGTCAGCGTCGGGCTCCTAACGAGGTGTCCAGGCGGACGACATTCGAGCCTGTGTGGTGATGACGGTGCGAGTGAGACAAGCCGAGCCGATCCGAGATGAGCCGGCGATTGAATTTCACACGTGGCTTAGTGTCCGCCCGCATTAAGTACGCTTCATTGGCTGAGCGCACTCGTACAGAGAGTGTGGGGGTGAGAGAGATAGAGATAGAGAGAGAGAGCGAGATAGAGGGAGAGGGGGAGAGAAAGTGCAGCTGAGTGAAATAGCGACAGATTTTTTTGTACATATTTTATGTGGTTTACTTTTTTTTCTTAGTTTGTATTTCATTTTCATTTTTTCTCTCTCCCTCTTTGCTTAGTTTTGGCGAGTGGGCGAGCTTGAATGCAAATGCCCTGCACATCGCCATCTTGACTGGCGATGGCTGCTGATCTCGCCATCTTGGACTGTCAATTGCGACTCTGGTCTCTGGGTCTCTGGCCGCCGTCTCTGGGCTCCGGCTGTGGCTCCACTTGCATTTGCTCATGGCCATTGTTCTGAGGTGCTGCTAGCAGTGATGACATTCCACAGATTAGGCAGCGGCGAGTGTGAGAGAGAGAGAGAGAGAGTGGGAGAGAAAGAGAGAGAGCGGGCGAGAGGTAGTCAGAGTGAGAGAGCGATGGAATGAGAGCGAGTGGCGTGAGTGGGGTGATGAGGGGTGCCGGAGGTGCCGGAGGTGCCCAGAGGTAGTCGCACTCGCATATGTTGCCAATGGATATGGATGGATCCAGCCAGCCGTTGGCTTGGCTGCGTTGCTGACGGTGCCATATCCTGCCAAGCTTCACGGCTGCGTATGAATGAGTTATTTCGGACTTAATCGCAGCGCTTGCATCTCGTCGCCATGCAGCAGAGAGGAGGCAAAACAAAAATACTTTTGGCCCGACTCCAGCCAAGTCCACGTTTTGTTTCAGGCCCGGCTTTGGTGTCCTCCATTTGATTGAACTGCTCAATGAAATATGCAAATCTGTTTGCTGGGCCGCCGCCGAAGCGGTCGCTTAATCAACTGCAAGCTTGCCAGCGAGACAGACAGAGAGACGAGCGGACAGACGGACAGACAGCCAGCAAGACTGTCCCAGCGAACGTTTTGTGCCTCATCATCATCATCATCGTCACCAGCGTTGCGGAGAGTCGCCATCGTTGGGTTTGCATCTGAGTCCGCGCCTGCCTCTGCCTCTGTCTCTGCCTCTGT
Organism: Drosophila mojavensis; assembly: GCF_018153725.1. Lineage (NCBI taxonomy): Eukaryota > Metazoa > Arthropoda > Insecta > Diptera > Drosophilidae > Drosophila > Drosophila mojavensis. Next base: position 16,020,513 of record NW_025318667.1, read on the forward strand.
CTCTGCCTCTGTCTCAGCGCCTTCGCCTTCGCCTTCAGCGTCCGCACATTTGTGGTCTTTTGGGGCAATCTTAAATATCCTGCTGGTGGGTAAATTTTTCTCTTATGTGCTTTGCGCTTTTTGCCAGCTTTATCGGATCGGCGAGCCAAAGTCACGATTTCTACAGTAAGAAGCAGCAGTTGTTGCAGTTGTTGCTACGTTCAGTCTTCTCTCCTGCTCCTGCTCCCCCATTGCTGCTGCTGCTGCTGCTGCTGCTGCTGCTGCTGCTGCTGCTGCCACTGTGGCCAGCTCGCATATTTCTAGCAATCAAATGTCAGCTTCTCAAACTCTAGCCAACACTCTAATTAATCCATGCCACCATCGGAGGTGTGCTAATTACATTTAATTGCAGTTGTTAACAAGCCACTTGTCAAAGTGTAATACCCGAAATCGAAATCGAAATCGAAATCGAGCGCCGAAGCCGTTGCCAAAAACCTGACAGCAATTGCAACTCAATCAGCGCTAAATATTTCGCAAATGCCACAAATGGCCACCAACGTCCATCAAAAGCAGTCTCAACTGTACCAAGATCAAAATTGTCCGGCTCTGAGGCCAGCTCAATTAGCAGCCGTCCAATTGTTAACGATAGCAGCTCATGTTTGATATTTGGCCAGACTCAAATGCCTTGCGAATGTTTTAACTGAATCTGTTTACATCACGAGACAACTAAATTATAATCATTATGCATATGTATAGATGTATGTATATAGATAGATATATCTTTATTTGCCATGGACATACGACATAGATGTATTTCGATTCTGAAAATATTAGCTATATGAATTGTTCTATCAGCCTTGGAAATATTTCAACGAAGTCAACTTAATTGTAATCCCCATACATTTGACTGTATATATATATATATATACATATATCTCTATTTACCATCACTGGACAACACTATATATGATATATACGTCTGATTCTGAAAATTTAAGTTATATTAACTTTTCTTTTCCTATATTTTTTTCCCATATCTACATCAACATGTGATATCCTAGCAGGAAGTGGCCGACTAGAAATTACCTCGCAGCCAGACAATAAATGTAGTATCTTTACATCCGTGCTTACTCAAAAAGATTATATGTAACAAAATTGTTAAGTCTAGTTTGAAAAATATTCATAAAGCTTATTGATTTATAATGGGAATAGAAAATGTATTCATGATTTAAAATACAGTTGTTGAGAGTATGCTACAGAAGGGATGGGAGGAAAGGGGGTTTACGAGAACAAATTTAGCTCGAGCAATTGTAATTGAACATGTACAAAAAGACGGATCGAAACGAATTGGGAAAAGATGGAAGTTATTACAGAAGGATAGAGACAGATAGCGACGGATAGAGATATATAGAGATAGAAAGAGCTTATAGATGCTGATAGAGTCGAATAAAGAGGGCGAAAGATGGATAGAAGTCGATAGAAAGATTATTTTGATAACGATTAGGATTATACTATGATGATTATGATGATGTGTATTCTCTTTGAGATCGGCCTTGCCTTTTATCTGCCTATTGCTAAAATATCAACACTCAAATGGAATATTATATCAGGCCGATTATTTTCAAAGGATTTTCTATAAATATATGGATATCAGGACTTTAAAAACTATCTGAAATAAAATATTATATGTAATAGTGTTAAATTTATGTAGCACACAGATTTTAATAGATTATAACCTAATTAAATTTAAATACAATTTCATTATTTTCTATATTAATATAAACTTAATTTTCCATTGTCAAGGCTCCATTTCATTTTCTTTCTTTAATTTGCTCCTTCTTTACTAAAGACTACATTGGTTATATGTTTTCCAAATTTAAAATATAAAATCTTGTTGATTATATTGGTATTCCTTTGCCCATATTAAATAGTTTTTTTTTCTTTTTTTTTTTTAATATATAAATTTATGGTACTCAAATAATATGATTTCAAATAAATACATATATTATTATTATACAGTGCTTATCATAATTATAGCCCACTTTTAATCCACTGAAACGAATCGGCTGAAAACTTTTCCCAAATGGCATATTTCCTCAAAATTTTCAAAAATGAGTAGTTCAATATTTCAATTATGAATGGCAAAAAACTTTTTCACTTAAAATTCACGATTTAATGATGATTTCTTAAAAAGAAGTAAAAAACAAAGAAAAAGCAGCACCATTTTCTGTATCAAAATTATAGCCCATATTCATATTTTTGTAAAAAAAATCCGAATTCGTTGCGGATTGATGGAAAAACTAATGTTAATACTTAGTTCAGCCTCCATTTGCCTTAGTTAACTCAAAAATTCTCTTCCTCATTGAAACCACTAAATTTAATAAAAGGTCCTTTTCGAAACTTTGTTATTTAGTCATTGTCGTTTAGAATTTGCATTTTAAGATATCCAACTGTCTCCAACTGGCGATTTTTGGCATACACACGTATTGCAAGATTACCCCAGACATTTTTATCGGGTTGAGATCCGAAAAACATGCTGGCCAGTCAAGGACATCAACATGACATTCCTCCAAACACTCTTTTGTACGTCTGCTCACATGGATTCTGGCATTATCCTGTTGGAAAACCATTGGTTTCTCACGTAATTCCCTTGAATATGGAATGAGACTACTATCCAGAGCCTGAATATACTCTTCACTGTTCATTCGGTTCATTACAAACTTCAATTCCCAGGTACCAAATGAAAAAAATGGACCCCAAATCATGACGGAGCCACCTCCAAAGTCTGTCCTTGAAAAAAACATAGGATTCTTCCTCCAATCATGCTAATAAGTATCAAACCCATCAGGACCATCCAGGTTAAACTTCTTCCCATCAGAAAATGTGACCTCTTAGGGTAAACATTTTTAAATATACTGTAAGCCAAAAGACGATGATTCAAACGCGTGTATGTCAGATCGGTCGCAGTATGTCCTTCGGCAAAACCAAGTCGAGCAACCTTGTGGCGACTTAGCAACATGGATGCTTTGGTCAGTTTAGACCTATTTATGATTCCTGAGCTCTTGAGTACTCGCCAAACAGTCATCGCTGACATAGATTCGCCCACATGTGAGGCCAAAGCTGTACAAGCGGTTGAGCTGTTGCTGGTTTTCTTAATAATTTTGCGTTTATCGTGCGCAATTAGTAACGGGTTTCACCCAGTGCGCCTTCTTGATCCTTATTCTTCGGGGTTATCCAAAAAAATTTTAATTACACTTTGATTTTTTTTTCAAAATTCGTAAAATACTCGAAATAGACTCTCCTGACTCGAAAAGTGAGAAAATACGGCCCTTTTCATAATAAGATAATTGTTTTCCAAGCGGCATCTCTTAAAAACTATCTAAATTTACTTAATTACAATGTCTGTAAAGCCAAAAGTCTGTTCCGCACTTAACAAACTCAAATTTGCGACAGTGGGCTATAATTATGATACACAAAAATGCAAGCAAAAATGCTAGCACAGAGCAAAAGTTAACGGTTCTTTCTTAGTTTTCCATAAATTGAACTAAAATTTCAATAAAATCTACTAAACATGCTCCACTCTACAAAGTGCTGTAAAATTTATTTTTGAAAACCCTTAAACATTTTGTTAAAACTGGCGCAAAGTTTAAGTTGCTGGGTGGGCTATAATTATGATAAGCACTGTATTATTATAAATGAATTAATAATATAAACATTTCCTTATTTTTTATATAAACAATTCCATTCCCTCTAATGACTAATATGAACTGCAATGAAAATATATATACATATATTTTATTTGTTTCCAATATAAACATTTCCATTCATTAAAAGCTCACTATAGGTGTTACTCTAATAACTAATGTGAACTCTAATCAAATTATATTTTTATTTATAAGACAAAGACTTACTTTGCTTAAGCAATATTTTCAAATAGAATTAAAATGCCTCGCTCTAATCTCAACTTTAGTGAAAATTGAGCGATTGTCAAAATGTAGATTAAAACATTTCAATATCACAGTCAAATTTATGCATTAAGATTATTTCTATTTTATATTCTAAACAAGAGGTAAGATTACATTAAACTCATATAATTAAATGAGATTTTCCTTTTCAGATTTCATTACTCAAGTCTTTTGCTGATGCTGCTAACTCTTTACTCTCAACTACTTGCCAGCTCGTATCTTGGGCTCATCTCAAGTCAGTTGGCAGCTAGCGCCACTTGCCGGGCACACCTCAAAGTGCGTGTGTGTGTGTGTGTTAATGTGTGTGTAATATGTTTATGCAATGCGCATCTTAAAAATACATAGCAATAGCAAACAAGCAGCCAGCCAGGCCGGCAGCAGATTGCAGCTATCGATAACGTGACTTCGACTGCAACTGCGACTGCAACTCCGACTGCGACTGCAACTGCGACTGCGACTGCGACTGCAACTGCCACTGCAACAGCGACTTCGACGGTGGCTTAATATTTGCGTTTGTGGCGTTAATTATGGGTTCGCTGTTTCTTTGATTGTTTATTTATTTGTTTTCATTCGCCGTTCGCCATTCCATTGAGGAAGGAGCCGCAGTTGCAGTTCGACTCGGTTTTGTCGTTGTACAATTGTTGTTGGTCGTGTAATTCCGGTTCGTGCAATGATAATTATATTAATTTGCCATCGAATGAGCGGCAAGTGATATCGTCGTTGTCGTTGCAAGCCGGTTAGTCAGTCTCTCAGTCAGTCACTCAGTCAAGCCGTCGCTTTGTCAATTCCTCGTACGAGTCTTGCTTATCAATTTGTATCTTGTCTGTATCTCTGCCTATATATATATATATATATGTACATGGTTATACTGCATATATATGTATATGTGTGCGTGTGTGTGTGTGTGCGTGGCTTCTATCGACATGGCAAAGCTGTCCAAGATCTGCAGTTGCTGCTGCTGGCTGCCATTACAAAACAATTGAGATTGAGGAAAACCAAATCAACTGCCACTGCGGCTGACTCTAAACTTTAACTGCAAGTGGCCGAAACAGCTGATGTGTCTATAATTATGCCAACAGTAGCAGCAGTAGCAGCAATAGCAGCAGCAACAACAACAACCGACAACCGACAACAGACAACAGACAATCGACAGTCGAGCAACAACAACAATTGTTCATGGTATTCATTTTTGCTTGCGGAATGCAACTGAGAGCGGCTCATTGCATAAGTGAGCTGAGGAACGACAATAGCAGAGTGCCAGGATATTCGATATTCGAGAGAGACAGACAACGAGCGAGCGAGCGAGAGAGAGGGAGAGCGTGAGGGCAAGTGGGACAGCTTACAAATCCAAGGAGCTGTCATAAAGATTACTGCCCCCGGGGCTCCGTCAATGTGGGCATGAAAACGCGTGTAGTTCGATCCGATCCTATGCCATATATTATACCTGCCACCGCGCAGCATCTCTTTCACTCAATTGCCCGCCCTCACCTCGTCGCGGTCCCCGGCAACTGCCTCGCTGCGGCACACAAGACAAATGAGCACTCTATTATCGTCTCTCTGCTTTTCCGATGCTGCTTCATTTGTCTTTCGACTCAATGTGATGGAATCAAAATCGATTGGGATTGAAGTTGGATGTGCAATTGGAATGGGGTTGGGGTGGCCTGACTTCGTATGGCATATCATAATGAGATATAGTTAGCAAACAATATGATTCGCTTGAAGCTCTCCCTATTTGGACTTCCACTAACATCTTCGATAAGATCTATACAAATCTAGTTTTTGTTTACTTTCGCTTGTGTTCCCTTAGTTATCGCAAATTCAGAGTTTTATGCTGCATAAATTAACCATTTAGTCTGTGTCTTTCATCAATCAATCCATCAAATACAGATATCTAGAGGTGAGGTCATATTCAAACCTGACGAAGCCTCGGCTTATATCAGAGAAAACAAAAGAGTAGATGCCTATAAATTAGGTAGCCTAAATCTTGACACTCGACTCTGAGTAAGCCACTATTTAAATCGATGGGCAAAAATGTGATGAACTGAATCTCATAAGGTAAACAAGCCGCCAATGTGATTCATCATTTTATCAACTAAGATTTTATCTAATCAAATCACTAACTTCAGGATGATGTATGAATGAGTTAATGTGGCTATTCCAAATGAGAGAAAAGAGAATAAACTGTAAGAATAGTGAATGACAATGACAATGACAATGACAAGGACAATGACAAGGACATGGACAATGACAATGACAATGACAATGACAATGACAATGACAATGACAATGACAATGACAATGACAATGACAATGACAATGACAATGACAATGACAATGACAATGACAATGACAATGACAATGACAATGACAATGACAATGACAATGACAATGACAATGACAATGACAATGACAATGACAATGACAATGACAATGACAATGACAATGACAATGACAATGACAATGACAATGACAATGACAATGACAATGACAATGACAATGACAATGACAATGACAATGACAATGACAATGACAATGACAATGACAATGACAATGACAATGACAATGACAATGACAATGACAATGACAATGACAATGACAATGACAATGACAATGACAATGACAATGACAATGACAATGACAATGACAATGACAATGACAATGACAATGACAATGACAATGACAATGACAATGACAATGAAAATGACAATGACAATGACAATGACAATGACAATGACAATGACAATGACAATGACAATGACAATGACAATGACAATGACAATGACAATGACAATGACAATGACAATGACAATGACAATGACAATGACAATGACAATGGCAATGACAATGACAATGACAATGCGTTTACTGATAATGATAATAATAACAACAATTTTACAATGATAATGATAACAATTACGCTACTGCTCACACTAATAATAATGATAATGTTGGGTAGCAATAATAATAGGAGTACGCCTGATATGCATAACTGTAATTTGAATGGCTAATATTAGCTCAGCGTTGGGAGATTTGAGTTTCTTGCGCTGCTCATACTCTATCATTTATCTTTTGCTAATGCCTGACGGCTGGCCGCGTCGCCTTGCGCACGTCCGGCAAAGCAAATCTTTTGTCTGCTCGTCGATTTGTATTTCATTGTCTCGAACGTCGCCGGCTGCGACACGAGAATCGTCGCATCATTCGCAGCTTCGACTGCTGCGGCTGCGGCTGCGGCTGCGGCTGCTGCTATGAGCTCAAGCGTTCGGTTTGGGGCTACATGGCGCATCCTCGTCACATGTGCAAATGGTGGTCCAATCTGTCATTCCACCTGGCTGGCTGGCCGGTTGGCTGGCTGGATGCCTGGAGCGGGCCTGTAAGTTCCAGCCGGGTTCCAATCGGGTGGTCGTTTAGGCTGCCGCTGCTGAAGCTTCGTCGCCGATATTTATCTCGTGTGGCAGTTCAGTTTAGTATTTTCTTATTATTATTATTTATTTTTATTTTTTTCCTCTTTACGCTCGGCCGCTGTCATTCAAGCGCTCAACCTTTGTGTGAGGTGAGGTGTTCCTGGCGGCTGCGACGACTGCTCATCATCGACTCTCTACTCCACTCGTATTGCCTCCTCAAAAAACCAAATGCAGAATTATGAATCGGCATGTTTTACATGTGCGGGAGGTCTTGTAAAAAAAAAAAAAAAAAAAAAAAAAAAAACTACAGCAGAGACGCTGGCAAGCAAGGCAAAGGTAAATATATACGTATATGTCAGTCAAATGAAAGAGAGAGGGACAACAGCGAGCAGCAGAGGAAAAAAGAGATGCAGAAGAAGCAGATTGAATTGGAATTGTACCTGTCGCTCAATTCGAGAATCTCCGAACCTGTTGCCGTCAAATCTTGAATTAAATGTTGTGAAATTGGACACTTCAAAACAAAAACACACGAGTGAATTGGACTCGGTCTACGTGTAAGTCGTAAGAGAGAAGCGCGCGAATGGGAACAGAAATGGGAACGGGAATGGGAATGGGAATGAGAATGAGACTAAGGCTGACACTGAGGATAACGACAAAAAAGGAACTATCATTCTACATAATTATCAATCTGGTTTCGGGTATGCTATGCCATGTCTTTTGTCTCTTGTCTCTCGTCTTTTGTTTTGTTGTTTTTATTATTTTTTATTCTTATTTCTGATGTTTTATTGCAATTACCGCGCACCGCTTTGTGTGGTCTCCGAGTGCATGTCAAAGCTGCTGGCCTCTACCGCTGAGTCGGTGCTGCCTGCGCCAGAGTCGGTGCTGCTGCTGCTTCATCTTCTTCTACTTCTACTTCTACTTCTACTTCAACTGCTCAATTGCTGTAGAAGATTAATGGCTACGCAATTAATCAGTGACATCAACCCGGGCGCCATCAACAATTTTTACAGCACTTGCAACGCTTCCTTCGTGCCTCCAGTGCCCGCCGTCCCTGGCGTCTCACTCGCGTCCGATCATTCCCTGTGCTTGTCTCTGTCTTGGCCATTGTTATTTGACACTTTGCTCGGGCCAATCAACACCAATGCCAAGCGAGGCGCCAATGTTCGCCATCGTCCACGTCCAGGTCGACGTCGTCGCCGTCATCGCATTACTTCCACACCAAATAGTTCAGCCTATGAAAATAATAACTGTGGGAACCACAGGCATTTGGTGCCTCCGTTCGGGCCGTCGCATCGGCTCGGCTCGTTCGCTTCATTGCCGTTTTATTGGTTGAAAATAAGTTAATAACATGGACGTCGCCGGCCAAGACAAAGACTGGCATATCCTTTGCCTCTACCATTGCCACCTCTGCCTTGCCTCTACCGTTGCCTCTACCGTTGCCTCTACCTTTGCCTTTGCGCCTTTGGTAGAAACAATAACCATGCAACAATATTGCCGACTCTGAAACGAGTCGTTGCTGCTGCTGCTGCTGCTGCTGCTGCAGCGGAAGCCGCTTAAGGTCGCTTTCAACAGCTAAGCCAAACAGCCAAAGTATATCATCATAACCACCTACTTCCATGGCAACGCAATTGGCGGGCCCCAGCCCCGATGAGAGAGCACCAACAGCACCACCAACAGCAGCAGCAGCAGCAGCGCCAACTGCTCAACGCGCCCTCAGGCGACGCAGCACCAAATCGAAGACGCCGCCGCCGCTGATAATGATGAAGGTGTTGCTGTTGCTGTTGTTGTTGTCGTCGTTGTTGTTGTCGTTGTTGTTGCTGTTGCTGTTGCTGCTTGGTGTTGCTGCTGATGACGCCGATGACGCGAATGCCCAGTCGCAAGATGCCGCAAGACTGGCCAAGCAGCCGTTCAGCACAGCCTTTTGTCACGCTACCAACTCCAATTGGAATTTGTAAAATATATATATACATATATGTACATATCTAGAGTTATATATACATATCTATATACATATATCGTGTTTTCATTTCTCATTCATTAATTTATCTTTAATATGCAGCTTCAGCTGCCCAGCCGTCTGCATTGCAAGTGTAGCGCATTCACTGGGCCTGGCTGGCTGGCGCCGCACTGCGCCGCTAAATGGGATCAGTTTTGGTAACGATTTAACGAGTTGATTTCACTTCAGCGATTGCCGCCGCCGTGCCCGAACCCGAAGAACCCGAACCGGATTAGCAGTTAGCAGCGTCTCTGTCTGTGGATCTGCGCGGTGGCCATGGCCAATGTCTACACAACAAGGTGACGGCTTATAATGACGGCTGCGGCCAGAACGGACAATGAGCGAGAGCCAGAGCCAGACCGGGACCGGGATGCTGACTCTGACTCTGACTCTGACTTTGGCTGAGGCGTTTGTACCTCCCATGGCCAGGCTATGGCTGAATCGCGCTCCTGTTGTGGCCTTTGATGCTCATACAGCTTGCATGTGTTTTATTTTATTTCAGTTTCTGCTTCTTCTTTTGCATCTTCTTTTTTTTTTTTTTTTTTTTTGGCTGCCTTGTTGCTGTTGAACGTGGTCTGTGCCTGTGCGTCTCCTCTTTTGGGGCTTTGTCAGGGGCGTTACCCAGTGATCATCACGCGTTTGCGCTGCTTTTGTTTTCCTTCCTTGTGTTGTTGTTGTTGTTTTCTCCCTTTGCTTAATGGGTGTTATTTTGTTTTGCCGTAAATATTTTTGCAATGGGCGCTAATTAAGTTTGGCTCTGGCGATCTGCATCCTTCGCACTTTGTTATGTGTGAAACTTTTAAATTTCGCGCGTCGGCAAACATGAAAACCAAACGCACAGCGCTCACCAAATTACCGACCATTAATGGGGCAGCAGCCCCATGGCTGCCCCCTGCACCCCTCCCTCTCTCACTCTCTCTCACTCTCTCATTCTCTCTCTCTTCATCCCTTTCGCCTACAGCTTCAACTTTCGTATAACACGTATAATGCGTATAACACGTATAACACTCTAAATACAGCCAACTCCTCGACTCCGCGCTCTTCTATACAAACAAATATTGCGACTTGTTAAATTAGCTACGCGTTGCGTATACGCCCGATGCGCCATAGACGAACTATGAATATATCTGGCACTTGGTATTTGCTTTGCGCAAATACTCAACAAATGTTGCATGGTCAGAATGAAAAGCAGAAGAAAAAGCAATAAACACAAAATTCAAGTTCAGTTCGAAATGAATTTGATGACTCAGATCGCTCGCTCGACGCTTGAGGCTGCATTTTTTTTTTTTTTTTTTTTTATTTTTTTTTTTTATTATTTTTTTTTTAGTAGCTGTTTCAAATCGATTGGCTAATAAATTAGCATTATTATTCGGTTACTATTCGAGTGTCGTCAGAAATTGTTGAGCTCCAAGTCATGCGCTGAGCTGGCAAACAGAGCAGCGTCTCCTCCCACTGATCGAACGAGGGCAAAAGCTGATACGAGTCTTTAGTCTAGTCAAAGTAAAACAAAAAAACAAAAAACAAAAAACTCTAATCAGAACGATTTCTTATCGATTTAATTACATATGTATGTAGGTGTGTGTGTGTGTGTGTGTGTGTCGCTTGACTAAGTCTGGCTAACCACCTCTATTTGTGATATATTCAGTTTTGCGAAATCGAAAAGCTATTCTAGGAGCAATACTAATTATGCTCTAATTCAAGTGGACTCGTTTTGAAATGGCTGCGTGATTGATTCGCTTTCTGCTTTCGGTCATGCTTTGCATATTACTCATACGCCACGCGGCACGTCATCCAGCGCTCATTACACATTAGACATTTGACTTATTAGGTAATAATACAATGTTCGGCTCACAGTGCGATCGGCCCCGGGCCCCGGGCCCCAGTCAATGGGAAATCCCAGAGAATCACAACTGCATGCCAAAGTATGAGCGAGCAGCTCCGAAAAGGTCTTTGTGAAGGCGCCGGCTCGATCAATTGCTGACCCCAAAGGTAGCGAAAACAAAAATGCACACACACACACACACACACACACACATTGGAAACACAAATAGTCAAGATTACCAAATGGCAACTTCACGCCCGCGCCGCTACACAATAGTTTAAAAATAGCTTGGGCCAATCATGCGAGTGCTAAATAATGGGCCATGGAGTCGCCTCAATTGGCGACGTCTCCATGAGTAAGAGCGCTCAATAATTTTTAGATTGATCATGTTTTAGGCATGGTGAAATTTAGCTTACGATTTGTGACAATACACGTGCGCTCTCCCTCTCTCTCGCTCGCTCACCCAATCGCCTCTCGCTCTGTTTGCGGCGGCGCGAAAAAATTCATGAATGAACCTCCAATGTGGCGACAACAAGCACAAGTGTACATGCATATGTATGTGTCTGTGTGTGAGAGAGCAAGCTTGACTAGCCGGCGGCATGGCAGACACCGCTACGTATGAGTAATTGAGTTCTTGTGAAATTGAACGGAAATAACTGAAATTTTGTATGAGGTTCCGTGACGTCGGCATTTTTTTTTCCCCCATTTCAAATGCTATCTATCTCCCTCTCTCTCACTCGCTCTCTGGGCCGGTGTGCGTGTGACCCAAGTTTTTACAGCGATGAATAACACACGGTTTGCAACTTTCCGAGCGCACAGCACTATTCGGAAGTGATATACATCAAGCATTTGCAAAGGCTTATGCTTCCGCTGGTTCAAAGGTCCAACACAATTCGACTGAACTGATAACAGGCCCCGCCTACCTCACTGATAACGGAAATAATGTTAACAAATGTTCATATTTGGGTATTCAAAAGTTTGTTGTTCGGCCAGAAGACTCAAAATACGCTTTGTTTATTTTGCAAAAGAAGAAAGAGTAAATCAGATTTATGAAAAATGAGAGAGGGAGAGAGAAATACGAAGCGCTCAAACGCTCGGCTCGGCTGCGTTTGCTAAATGCGCGAACAGCTGATCACGCTGAGAGCGCCAGCTGGCCGCACCAAATCAGCATAACAAGAAGAAGCGAAGAAGAGAGTGAGAGAGCGACGCTAGTGAGAGAACAACAGGCGACGTCAGGCAGCGACGTTCCTAGCGACTGCAGCAATGCGCTACAGTTGCGCAAATCAAGCGAGTTACTCGAGCCACTTGGGCAATGCAATATGAATGTGACAATAATAATGAAACTATGTGCATAATATTTGTTGTCTTATTGGCAATTGTTATTTGTTAGTTGTCTCTCGCTTGAGCGTTTTCATGCCAGCTCCAGCAATTGCCAAGCGCTTGGCACTATTGATATGCCTCACTCCAGATCTGCCGCATGCAGGGCACACTCACAGTTATTCATTGTTTGTGCTCAGCTGTTCGGCCACTGTCGCCGGCGTTCGGCCGACGCTCGTCAGGCTGGAGTGTTTCTCTGTGTGTGTGTGTGTGTGTGTGTGTGTGTATGTGGGTAAAACAGCTGTTGTGAGCGCTGCTGATATGTGTAGTTGTGATTGGCAAGGCCAGCGCTGTGTTAGGGGGCGGCGTCATCTAGTTAATTCAGCTATTTATTATTGCCATCTAGCAAATATTAACTCTATTTAATGTTCATTTATTGTTTCTAGTCTTTCGCTTTACGCAGACGCTACCCACACAGGCTCGCGTAATTAGATTGTCGATTCACCCAAGCTCACTCACACTCACACTCACACTCATACATGCGCTTGCGCGCGCTCAGAGGCGGTCGCGAATCTGCACACACTCACTCACTCACACACACACACACACACACACAGAGGCAGATACAGTTACCCACGCTTACTCACACCAACGAGCATAAATTCTTGGCCAGAGGGGGCCACCTCGTTATACTCCTCATTAGTACGTTCATAGTAACTGAAGAGTTTAGTTCGCTCGTTGCTGTTGCTGCCGTCGCTCTGCTTGTGTCGCTGCCGCTGCCGCTGCCGCTGATTCTGCCTGAGCCTCTGCCTCAGCTGTTGCCGCTCTCTGCGCGAAAGTTGGCAAATAGAGAGCCCGAGCCAGCCCGAATCCGATCGCCGGCCACTCAATTCAAATCAAAACAGGCAGTCAAACGCAGCGCGTCGACGTTTAACCAATATAATATATCTGCAAGATACTAATTCGTAAAACATATACACAATATTTGTTGTTCATATTTTGTATAACATTTTTTTTTTTTTTTTTTTTGCAAAACGTGAACCGAAGTTTTATCATTATTATTATTTTTTTTTTTTTTTTGCTTGTTATTAAATTATTATCGAAGTGCATTTCAATCTCGCGAGTTTATTGTTTTAACAACCAATCAGAGACGCGAGCGCTCTCTCACACATCATTATTATTATTTTTTTTGACTGAGCTTTTGAACTATATATACGGATATATATAAATAAATATATATATATAAATATATATATAGAAAGAGAGAGACTAGGAGAAGACGTCGCAGAGGTTTTTCCAGCGCAGCTCGCACAGGACTCATTGGAAATTTATGTGTAAATGGTGAGTATTAATTTCATTAATTTTCGAATTATGGCATTTGGTTTCCACCTCACACACACACTGACACGTTGTACGACATTTTTCCCATCAATTGCCTTATCGAACAGTCTGTGTGTTGTTGTTGCTTTAGTTGTAGTTGGCATTGTTTTTGGCTGTGCACTTTTTATTATTTTGGTCTTTAAGCAAACCAACCTGACGCTCCTGACGTGTTCCACTGATAAGTAGCGCAGTTATATATATATATATATAATATATAATATATGTATATACTATATATGTATATAGTGAAAGAGAAAGAGAGAGAGAGAGAGAGAGAAACACTTGTTCTAGAAGAATTTTATATAGTTCGGAATTTTAGCCAGACTTTTATTACTATATATGTATGTATATACATATATGTATATATAAACTCTCTTGGGATTGGAACCACCTTGACCTACATGGGTGCATATTCCCTAACTGGCTCCGGCTACTTTAGCAAATAGTACTAATGCCATTTGGTGCAATGTGCTCCAGAAGCTGATACAAACAGTGCTGGAGTAAGCCGTATTTCCTAAGAAATCGTCATGCGTTTATCAGTGCAATAATACCATAATAAACGATTTCCGGCCAGAGCGACTCTGGGATACCCTTTAGAGCATTGGACCTGACGCTGAAGGGAGATCGCTTGGGGCATAGGTCAACAAATTGGAATGCCTACTTACCGACAGATTGTTGAATTAACGACTGCATATACCCTATACTAATTTGATTGGATATGCACTTAGGGTGTGTGAATTAGAGGGGATTGTTCAAGGCAGTGTTACTTTAGTTAGATGTACTTTTATACTTATATCAAATCTCAATAGTATATACCCTATATTTAGCTGAGACTAATTGCAGGGTATGCACTTAGTTGTTAGATGGATAACTTCAGCAAAAGTTTGTTAAAGATTGTTGAATTAACTTTTGCTTTTTGAATAACGACTGTCATATACCCTATATTTATCTGATACTGAATGCAGTATATGAGTTTAGCTGTTAAGAGGATAAGAGATGGAGGGGAATACTTTAGAAAACTTTTGTTGACCGGCTTTAATAACGGTTGCATACACCCTGTGTTGCATTGCCTGTGAGTGCAGGGTATGCAGGAGAGAACTAGAGAGTATTACTTGAATATGTAATAACAGTTCTATATACCCTATAATAGCCTGGCAATGAGTGCAGGGTGTGCACTGAGTTGCTTGAGTGATAAGAACTAGGAAGAATGACTTAAGCGGGAGTTGCTTCACTTTTGAATATGCAGCAAAGATAGCATATACCCTATAAAAGCTCTCCTATTAGGGAGCAGGATGGATAACTTCAGCTAAAACTCGTTGAAGCCAATTGAATTCACTTTTCAATAACGAGTATCGAATAACGACTGTCTATATACCCTATAGCCTATACGCCTGCAGCAGTCAGCGGTGCAGGGCATGACAAGCTGGAGTTGAAATGTCATTTAGCATACCTGACTCAGGTGGGGAGCTCCAAGCGCTCTTCTGTTGAGCTGCGGCACTCGGCGGCGGCAGTTGCCGAAAAACAAGTTCAATTCAAATCAAACATGTGAAATTAATTTACACGTTCGGGGCGTGGCGCATAGCAATGGGCAGTGGGCGGCAGATGGAGCGGGCGGGTGCGTAGGGCGCAGAGGGGAGGGAGTGGGATGAGCTGTTTTGTTTGGCAACAGCAGCGGCAGCAACAAGTCAGAGCGTGCGCGACGATGCGTCAGCCAGCAACAACGCCGGCCTTTTGGCATGGACAAGAGAGCGAGAGCGCGAGAGAGAGAGAGAGAGAGAGAGAGGGAGAGAGCGTGTGTGAGTGGGAGTGGGAGAGGGAGAGGCAGAGAGCGAAAGAGAGAAACGCAAGGTTGACTTGCGACGTTGACTTCGGCCACAAAAAGCCAACTTCAGTGAATTTCACAAAAGTGCGCAAGAAGCCAGCGGGGTGGGCTAAGTTCGTTGACTTTGTAGCGCAGTGTTGCCGACTGCGAGTGTGTGTGTGTGTGTGTGTGTGTGCTGCGGAGATTCGCTTATGCCTGATGATTCAGCCAAATTAAGACTTTTATTTTAAATAATTATGTCAGCCGACGCACACACACGCACATACATACAAAATAAAAATAAATCCAACTACATTGACAACAACAACAACAACAACAACAACAGCAACAGCAACAACAACGGCAACGACTGAAACAAACGATAACGATAACGTCAGGCCAAGCACGTTTTGGCCCAATCGCTTTTAACCCAACACACGCCATGAAACACAAACAAAAGCCAAAGGCAAACAAAAACAAAAAAGCACTTGACTAACGGGAATCCCCTTGGCAAACAAACTGCATTGTTTTGTGTTTTGTTTGGATTTTTTTTTATTTTTATTTTTTTCATTTTGGATCATTTTGACAGACGACAACTGTTGCTCAGCTTCTAGCCAGCAGCAGCAGCAGCAACAACAGCAAAACGGGGAACGCACGGAAAAGGCGAGACACGACGACGACGGCGAGGGGGGCAAGGCCGCAGCACCAGCAGCAGAGCGCCCGACCACGACGTCCTCCACAGTCCACACAGAGTCCATCCAAGTGGCGATCGCTGCTAATGCTCGCCCTGCTCATGGCTCAGCTGCAGGAGCTGCTGCGATCCGGCAGCGCTGGCTCTGGCGCTGGCCTGGCCTTGGCCCTGGCCGTACCAGCAGCCACAGCAGCCACAGCAGCGGCAGCAACTGCTGTTGCACCACCTGCACCGGCACCACTCATCGACAGCGCCGCCAAGCTGGCCGCCGAACGACAAACGAGACGGACGCGCCGCATGCAGAAGCGGCACGAGAGCATCAGCTTCCAGATGAGCTTCCAGCGCGAGCTGAGGAACACCGTGCCGGACTGGAGCAATAGCTGCGGTGGCAAGTGGATAGGTCCCGATCGGTGGCCCCGTCCAGTCACCGTCCCGCGCAGGCAGAGCTGCCTCCACCACAAACAGGTACGTCAGCCATCCCCCAAACAATTCCATTCCATTCCATTTCATTCCGTTCCATTCCATTCCGTCCCATACTATCTCATTTCGTTCCATACCATTCCATTTTGTTCCATCCCATTCCATTTCGTTCTATTCCACTCAACAGGTGTCTTCCATTCCGTTCCATTCAACAAGTCTCTATCGACAACCCCAACACACTCACTCTCGTATCGATCTCATAATCTTTATGACACATTCGTATCGGATCGATCGAGTTTATGCAGTGAAAAAGTTTGCCTGCGATGCCTTATTGCTGATTTATTTATTTGAAAGAAGATTGACAAGACGAGAGTCAGCCTAGCTATAACGCTTAAGCACGTCCAATGCATAATGCCTGAATAGGAACGGCCAAATATCTCAATAATATCAGCTACGACTGATGGGGCCAGATATGCCCCTCAAGTCAGAGTCATATTTGGTCGATGATATTATTGAACTAAGATAAGACAGAAAGTGTTGGGGGGAAACTTACTAAGTAATTACGAAGAGTCCCAAATGAAGCTATTATATAATCAATGTTAATTAATATCCCAAGTACAGCCTAATGAGAGGAACGCAAATATTAGCAGAGAAACGAGAATGGAAAAGAAAGGGAGAGATAATGGAAAGAATGAATTGGAATATATGAATATATGTATATAAATATGAAATTTCAATAATGAATTTTTTATATGAATGTAGCAGTACATATAAGAAATCGATGTAAAATAACTCAAATTATATATGTATATATTTTCTAAATATATAGCATATATATATTCACTTTATTATTCCCAGTTTTCTTACACCATATGCTGAAAAATTCATGTTGATCAAGCTGAAATCAATTCAGCTCTATCCATCCGTTCGTTCATTTGTCCTTATGCAAGATTGTGTCGATCTCAGAACCTATGGGAGCTAGAGACTTGAAATTTGTTGTGTAGTTCGCTGTATAGCAGGCTTCCATTTAGTTTGTTTCAAAAAATGGATAACTGTTCTCGATTTTTATATATTATATGAATTTTGGTTTGCTTATTTTCAAGTTGAGTTATCAATTGAGAAAGGCAATAAAAAAAAGCAATAAAAAATTAATTTTCTCTTTCCATTTGATAGTTTATCTCAAACTACATATATATATGTATATGTATATGATTTTCACGTTTATTAGTATAAAATATATCTTAATGACCTATTTCCTTATTGTTACAGAGGCTACGCACATTGCGGAATAATACACGGCGCGAGCTGGTGCAATTGCGCGATGACAACGCACTGCGGCACCTGGAGCACTCGGTAAAGGCGCAGGACACCGGCGTCGTCCAGGCGATCGACATCTCCAAGCACAAGACGTGGAGTCTGCATAACAGCCAATACGATTTTCTGCCCAGGGTGAATGTTAGCAAGCAAGTAAGTTAACAACTTTTCATAAGCACCACATTTCATGCGTGAAGCAATCAATTTGATTAGCGAAAAGCGAAAAGCGAACAGCGAACAGCGAACATCGAACAGCCAAGAGCCAAGAGCCAAATGGCAAGCAAGTGCTTGGCAGTGGGTCACGTGAGGTAGCATTTCACCCGTTCGTCATTGCGTAGGTGCAAAGTAAATAATATAAAGGGGGGGGAAAAAAAATGAAGAAAAAATCGCCGTCACAAGCCAACGCGAGTCAGTCATATGAGTGCGGTCGAGCACTTACAAGCGAGGGCCGTTTCACAAATAAATCGTAGCAGAAATAGCAGCAATTAAGCATACGCCGAGTGTGCAGCGGCGACACGCGACATCCTCAATGTCAGCTGAAGCACGTTTCATTAGACTTCGACATAAATATGCATAGAAATATAAGTATATATACATTTATATAAAATATATGTGCGTGTGCGTGTGCGTGTGTGAGGCAGCTGAGTTTCATTTCGTATCTCGGCTAATTTGTTGGAAAAACAAAAAACAAAACCTCAATCGAGGCAAATCAACAAAGCCAAACAACAGAGACACGCGCCGTATATGCTATGTGGGCCCAGGCAGCTGATCGAAACGTGATCGCAAATATGCAGATTCATTTCAATGCTGAAGATTCCAAGTCGAAGCCGAAGCCGCAGCCGCAGCCGAATTCGAACTCGAATTCGTATGCGCATTTCCATTTGCAACCCACTCGTAAAGGCTAATGATGCGCTAAAAGCCAAATACACGTAACGAATCACGCGAATTAATAAAAACAAATATACAAGTATATGAAAATAATACAATACAAAATATATATATATATATATATATATATATATATGTAGCAAGCAAGCAAGAACTTTCCAAACAGCTGTAACCGACTGCAACATGCTCGCTCGACGGCCCAGTGAAGCCGCAGAGCAGTCAGAGGCAGAGACTGGAAAAGATTTGGGTCAAAGACATGTGAGTGGTTTTATAGATGTTATAGAAGTGTTATACATATGCCATGAATATTTCATACGCATGTTATATAAATGTTATACATATGTTATATATGCTTGCTCTCTATGTATGTGTGCTATATCTGAACAACTTATAGACTCTTTCCGCTTCAACAGCTGCTGAATGGAGCTGATAAAGACTGTGAATAATATTTGCCAGCTAGAGCAGCCCAAGAACTTGATGGCTAATCGTATGACAGTAGCCACATTCTATACATACATATATAGGGGTAGTATATACACAGACTTATCTGACATACCGGGCCTTGCCAGAAATGGGAAGTAGATTACGTTGCTCACTCAGGCAAAGTGACGTTAAAAATAAAGCTTATCTGAGAAATCTAAAAATTAAAACAAAGAAGGGCTATAAAGAAGTACATATATATAGAGAGAAATATATAAGCACATGCACACACACACATATATATATACATATACATATAATATTGGATAAACATTGTAAAATTGCATTTTGGAAATAACCAAAAATTTCTGCACGCGTTCCAGCTATATTTAGTTTAATTTTAGAACATTTTGTTCAGCTTTCAATTAACGTAGTCACAAAATTTCAGTTTATTTTGCTAGTTTGTTGTTGTTTTATTTTTTTCTTTTATGGTATACGAAAAACAACAAATTTATTAGGCATTATTTTTTAGAGCTCAGCTAATTGTGGCTGTAAGCCGAAATGTTCTTAGCCTGAACTTTGACTTGACTTTGAAGCTGGATGAGAGAGAGAGAGCATTAGCTCATATTGAAGAGATTTTTGTCTCACACTCCGCCTCCCACTCTCTCCCCCTCTCTCCCCCTCTCTCTTGATCAATCTGTTATTTGGCTAATTCCCAGTTGATGCTGCTGTTGTGCTCTGTTCTATACTTAGACAGCTAACATCATCTTCAAACACATCTCTGTGTATGTGTGTGTGTGCGTGTGTGTTTAATAATAATTGGCATAACAATGAGCGGCTTTCGCTGAATTTCTTATTGACGTCACTGGAGCTGCGCATAGGAAAAAACCCAAAAAAAAAAAAATTAAATAAAATAAAATAAATAAAAAATATATATGTATATAAAGAGAAGACAGCAAAAATTACTGGCTCATAGTGAAATCGTTAGGGTTTTAGCCAGAGTTCCGCAACTGATGCGATTTGCTAACCGATTATAATGATGTTGATTGTGAAGTACTCTAACAGTCACACACTCACTCATACGATGATGAGGTGTTGATGTTATTCTTGTAATATCGATGACGACCCAGGAAACGTGGGAGTGGAGCTCTGACAGCTAATCGTGGCTATTAATAAAATGCCCTATAGACGCACAGTGCTAGTGTTTGCCAAGAGTGTGGCTTGCGCAAATCACAAATCATACAACAACAACAACAACAACAGCAATTGGAGTTTAGGCGCACACTTTTCCCAAGAACTTGCAGCTCACGCGGCCTTTTGACGTCACAGAAGAGCCAACAGCCCGACATCATTTCGCACATATCTGAGTCAATGGGGCGCTGCAGGGCGCGGGTGCAAGGGCGCGCCCAGCAGAGTTGATATGTGTTTGAGCAATCTAAACGTTCGTATATATTGTAAATGAGACACTCACACACACACACACACACAGAGAGAGAGAGCGGGCCACACAGATAGAACGATAGAGCGAGAGCGACACGGAACGCGCGCGCGAGCGCGTGAATCATGCGAATGAGCGCGCCGTGGATTCCCCCAGCAGCGGCATGAATGAAACATATGACGACCGACAACCACAACAACAGCAACAACAACAACAACGAGCAAGCAAACGAGCGAGCAAACGAACGACGACGACGACGACGATGAACGAACGGCAAACGATGCGACGCGACGCGACGTCACTAGCACGCGGACGTGAGATACGTTGCGAAACCGAAAGCACAGTTAACGAGAGAGTGAGCGAGATAGGGAGATGGGCGAACGGGGCGAATAGGCGAATTTGTTTATAGACGAATCAGTTGATTTTCACTTTCAGGCAACGTGTCGTATGATTGATTTTGATTATTAATCAGCCAGCGAGTTCAATCAACTTGCGCACACTGCACATTGCTCGGGCATGGGGCGTGGCCGAGGGCGGCTGTTTAACGGTTAGCAACCGGTTCTCAGCCAGAACTAAACCGGTTGGGCCGCGAGGCTTGTGATTACACCGCCCCGTTGTGTTATCAAAACGGATATCGGTGCGATCTATGCCACCAACAGATCCACCAATCCAGGCAGCAAATCGTTACGCTTTCGAACCGGCTCCTCGCCGCTTTCCCAACGCACTCAACTAATGAAAATCTCTGTGCTTTCCGTTCGTTTACTTGCAGCTATCACTGCAGCACGCACATCACGATCTGCAGTTCTACGTGGCCGCATTCAGCTATCTGCGGCACGCCCAGCTCCACTGGGACCTGGAGAATCTACAGAAGCAGAGCGTGCTCTCGGCCGAGCTGCTGCGCCTGCGCAACAGCGCACGCCTCATGCTCTGCAACTTTGAGGAGGCCTTCAACAGCAGTCGCCTCTATGCGCCCAACCACAAGACCCACAAGACCCTGAGGACGGTGAAGCGTGTGCCCATGGAGAAGAAGCTGATGAAGCTGAAGACGCCGCTGGTGGAGCTGCATCGACAGGCGGTGCTGGCCGCGGACGGCCAGCGAGCGGAGAAGCCCAGACAGCCGGATAGCCTGGATCTGCGATTCGTCAAGTACCAGTACATTCAGTACCTGAGGCACCTGACAAAGCTGCTGGCCAAGCAATCCAAGAGGGATTGCAAAGCAACGAAAGAAAATAAAAGAAACAAACAAACAAATAGACACCAGCCGGCTAGCGGCCTCTCTACTTAAGATTTAAGATTTCGCTACCAGTTATATATGCATAGTTCCATTTCGAATTCCAACTGAACTGAGCCATCCATCCGACCAGCATCCGACTCCAACCCCACAGTTGATTTCATGAACTGAAACTCATTCTCAAAGACGGCTATGACATTCGAATCCGAATCCGAATCCGAATCCAAACCGAACCCGAATCCTAATTAGCCTAAGTATTTATTATCCATCATTATTATTTATATGCATACATATATGTATATTCGAAATTTCTATGGATTTTGTTTTCGGTTTTTTTCGTTTTTTCGTTTAGCATAAGACCTCACCGTATTATTTATTTGCAAAACATTCCTCACATATTCTAAAGAAAACATTCGCTTAGCTCTAAGTCCAAAGTATTTTCAATGTTACCACGACTTTTGCCTTGTATTACGATACTGTGATAATAGCTGATAGTTGGGTTGGTCGACCCCAGCCCATCCAACATTGCATATGTAGTCTAATAACGTTAATCAAGTATCTCGCCAAACGTAATCATAAATAGATTATATATACACACACAAACAGACACACACACACACACAAATAAACACACACACGTACACACATATTATGTTTACATGTACTTACTATTTCCTTACTCTGTTTTTCTAAAACACTGCGTGCATATTTTCCAATTTAATCATCTATAGCATATTGTACAATAAATCTTAAGTAAACCCTGAACACGTGCAAGTTTTTTTTTAATTTTTGGGTATAGAAATGAATTGAATACTTGAGTATGGCTGGCATTCATTCAAAATTAATGTACAGGCAACGGGAGGCGTGGTTTAGGTCAACAGGTAAGTCCTCATTCGAGCTCTGCCGTCTCGTCTGTCTGCCCCTTATCAAGTGTCTTGTTATCCATTTCTTAGTCGTGCTGCTCTATAAATACATACATATACATATGTGTACATACATATACATACAGCTAGAATAAATAATATCTAACACAGATATGAATTCAATGGCAAGAATTTTTTAATCCACATTCTTAAATGCGCGGCGCGCTTTATCTAAACGTTGCAAAGCCGCAAGATTTATTCCCACAGCAACTGCATTGCGCATACGCGGCGTTAGCCCAATTGCAATCGACTTGAAAGAATGATAGACAATGTGAAGTCTGGCAAAAATGTACGCCAATGTGTGGGCCTAAGAGATACCCTGTAAGGATGAAATAATAATAAGAAGAAATAATAATAGAAAAAAAAATAAAAATAGAAAAACAGAAAATAATAAGAATAATAAGAATAATAAGAAAGAATGGAAAATAAGATAAAAACAATAAAATGATATAAATAAATAGAAAACAATTTATTATATAAATATGCAAATAATAATAACAATATTAAATATTAAAAATAAAAGGAGCTATAATGAGTATTGAAATCGAGTATCGTTAGTAAATAATAATATTATAATATACATAATATATTATAAGTAAAAAAAAATCGAAAATAATAAAATTAACAATAATATTAACAATGAAAAAATTATATTCAAAAAATAACAATAATATTAACAATAAAAAAATTATATTTAAAGAAATAAAGAAATGTGTGTTAAGAATAAATAATATATCATAAATAACAATAATACAATAAATTAAAAAAAAAATTAATTAAATTTAAAAAAAATATATTAATTATAATATTTAATTATTATTATATATAAAATTTTAATTTATTATAAAAAAAAAAGTATTATTCGGAAATAATAAATTATAATTAGTAATTGTAAAAATAAACAAATAATAAAAAGTAAAAAATGAATTAATGAACGCATGTCTAATAATATGAATTAAAAATATTAAAGCAAATAAATTTAAAATATAATAAAACTATGTACAAATAAAAAAAAATAATACAAAATAAATGAAAAATGAAAATATGTAAATAGTAAAGTATTAACTAAATACTATTAAGCGAAAAAATAATAAATGTAATCAATGATACCTAAATAAAAAAATATTCAAAGGAATAATAAATGATATAATAATATATGTATAGTTATTTAAACTAAAAAAAAAACATACAAAATATATTACAAATAAAATCAAATAAATTAAAATATAAAAAATATAACACTGAAATATTTTGTAAATACATTTAAAAATTAACAAAATATATAAAAACACAGAATAAATCAAATAAAATAAAACCAATTGGTATAAAATTATATATAAAATATAAATACAAATCAAACAAACAACAGATAATAAAAAAAAAATAAAATATACTATTTTAAAAAAATATTAAAGAGTTAACCAAGTGTTAAATTAAGGAGGCAAATAAAAAAAAAAGAACAAAAAATCGTCAAGCTATATAAGAACAATGAAAATAAATTAAATATGTAAATAAAATAAAATGAATGCTATTCTGAATCAACATGTAAAAACCAATACAGCCTTTAGGCCCGCATGCACAGGGTATGCATTACATACATATACACACTCATGTACTCATGTATGTATAAAATGCCGCAACAATTTAATTTCGAATTGTTGGAGTTTCCTTTTAATTGAAGCCTGAAGTAAATTACGCGGCATTTATAGACTTGTACAAATATTTTATGAGCCATATAATAATACCACAGACGCATTGCGCTGATCTGTTTGTTGTTGTTGTTCTGATTGTTGCTGCTATTGTTGTTGTTGCTGTTGTTGTTGTTGGGTTCCTTCTCAACCTTTTTACGACGTCAACTCAGCGACAATTTTGTTGTTGGTGTTGTTTCGGCATATTTTTGGTTACTTTTTTTTTTCTTTTTTTTTTTTTTTCTTGGGCTTATCAAAGCAGAGGAATCTACGCACACCCTGGACTTGGACTCGGTTCTGGGGTCCATGGTCAAAATCTGAGGTTTTCGATGTGTTCAGGGCTTCCTTTTGTGTGTTACTAATGTCTTTCAGCTTCTCTCTCTCACTCTCACTGTGTGTGCGTGTGTGTGTGTGTGTGTGTGAGTTTGTCGCGGTTTCCACCAATTGCCCTGCGCCTCGTCCGTTTATCTCACACAATCAGCAATTGTCATTAATTTCGGACGCTGTGTACGTGCTCCGATTTGTCTCTCTTGAATTCTCAGTGACTGATTCAACAATTTAATATGCAGCAGCGGCAGCAGCAGCAGCAGCAGCAGCAGCGGCAGCAGCGACTGCAGTCACCGGCAAGACCATGGCCAGAACAGAGCCGTGGCATGCCAAACCACGGGGCGATCATCTCAGTGCCCCTGGGACACTAAAGATGCTTATCAATTTTGATTTTATTGTGACCCCGATGCAGCCTCTTGCCGCCGTGTAGAGGAGACATGCAACTATGCGCACTCGGCGCACCATTCACCAAAAAAAAAAAAAAAAAAAAAAAACACACACACATATATACATGTGACTGTGCCTTGTCTCCCTCCCACCTGGCACGGCCCAGGCAATTGCAGTTGCACCCGCCTATCGCCGTCTCTCTTGCGCAGCAACAACCCTTTGGCTGGCCGTAGCGCCGCGTTCTCTTTTAATGGACTTTCCAGCAAGTGCACGTAGTGCTCATCTATCTTAAGTTTTGATAGGTTTTTACGAGCGTATTTATGCGATGGCCTTTATTAAATTGAAAATTATGTCTTTCTATGAGAAATGTCTAAATTGTTGGCTCCACTCTTTGGTACTGGGTACTAGGCCCATTTCTGATACGCATACATGTGTGTGTGTGTGTGAGTGCGTGTGTGTGCGTCGAACATATGTGACTCTGTGTGTTCCTCAATGAACTTGCGCCCTGGGTCTGGCACAGCGACTGAAACAGATTTAATCTAAATGTTTATTTGGTCTCTTTTTTAGTTTATATTTTTTCTTATACATATATATATATATATATATATATTTTTTTTTTTTTTTTTTTTTTTTTTTTTTTTTTAATTTTGTTTCTTTCTGCTGTTTTTGCCGTCGGTCACGTGCAGCTTCTCATAAAACGGTGTAGTTGTATTTTTTGTTTTTTTCCAGTGACAATTAATTAAAAATATCTTATTTCGTTTATGTTTTGTGTGTTAGCTTGTTTTGTTATTTTTGAGTTATGTTTTCCGCTGCAGATTTATAGATAATGGCGTTACATTTATGGGCCTTAAATGCGCGACTAAGCCAGCCAAGTAATTCAAAAGGCCCAACAAATCTCAAACCAAATGCATCCCAGCCATCGCACTCCATAGAAGCCGAGACCCCTTTCCCATCGTAAAGAAAATCCCGTAGAGTTTTTTTTTTTTTTTTTTTTATTTCCATTTTTTTTTTTAGCCTGTGTATAATAAATTGCAAAACGTTTTTGTTTTATGTTTGGTTTGCGATTTTTATTAATATTTTTTTACTATTTCTATCTCTAATAATCTCACGACATCAAAGCGCTGCCTCAGCTTTTGACACTGCTCGAATGCCATGGGAATAGGTGAAGAAATCTCTCGATTCATATGCAGCCTCAGCAGTTTCCTCTTTCACAGAATCAAACTCATCCCCGCAGCTGTGAAGCAATCAAATCAAAGATTCAGCATTCAAAACACAGCTCTATTTGCGCACACTTGTCCGATATATATAGATACACACACATATATATATATATAAATCTGGAGCGATGTATGCGATGTCAACTGAGATCGAGCTGAGTGAGAGCGAGCACAATTGCTGACAACGTCTTAAAACTGTGACAAGGTGTTCAGCTTCAGGGCTGCAAGCTAATTAACAGAATTAGAGATAGATATGGATAGATAGATATAGATATAGATATAGATATAGATATAGATATAGATATAGATATAGATATAGATATAGATATAGATATAGATATAGATATAGATATAGATATAGATATAGATATAGATATAGATATAGATATAGATATAGATATAGATATAGATATAGATATAGATATAGATATAGATATAGATATAGATATAGATATAGAATATAGATATAGATATAGATATAGATATAGATATAGATATAGATATAGATATAGATATAGATATAGATATAGATATAGATATAGATATAGATATAGATATAGATATAGATATAGATATAGATATAGATATAGATATAGATATAGATATAGATATAGATATAGATATAGATATAGATATAGATAGATATAGATATAGATATAGATATAGATATAGATATAGATATAGATATAGATATAGATATAGATATAGATATAGATATAGATATAGATATAGATATAGATATAGATATAGATATAGATATAGATATAGATATAGATATAGATATAGATATAGATATAGATATAGATATAGATATATAGATATAGATATAGATATAGATATAGATATAGATATAGATATAGATATAGATATAGATATAGATATAGATATAGATATAGATATAGATATAGATATAGATATAGATATAGATATAGATATAGATATAGATATAGATATAGATATAGATATAGATATAGATATAGATATAGATATAGATATAGATATAGATATAGATATAGATATAGATATAGATATAGATATAGATATAGATATAGATATAGATATAGATATAGATATAGATATAGATATAGATATAGATATAGATATAGATATAGATATAGATATAGATATAGATATAGATATAGATATAGATATAGATATAGATATAGATATAGATATAGATATAGATATAGATATAGATATAGATATAGATATAGATATAGATATAGATATAGATATAGATATAGATATAGATATAGATATAGATATAGATATAGATATAGATATAGATATAGATATAGATATAGATATAGATATAGATATAGATATAGACATAGATGCAGATATTGCAGTTTCATTTTCATTTCATTTTGGTCTGGTGTGAATTTTGCACGCCTTTTGGCCGGGTTTTGGGACTGGGCCACGTTAAGGGCCTTGTGGCTCTGTCCGGCTGGCGATTGGGCCGCCAGCTTGTCGCCGTGGCCCATATAAATTATGCGCCGTTAACAATGCGAATCTGTCGGGGCGTATTGGTCATTGTGTCCGGGTTTTCCGCTTAATCAGGGTAAAAGGTGCCTTCAATTGCAAAACAATAGTAAATGCTGCCCCTGCTTCTGCCCCTACCCCTGCCCCTGCCCCTGGCTCAGTCCATTGTCCTAGCAATTTTGGCAGCAACATAAAGTGACAAAAATTATGAAAGAATTTCGAGTGGACTCAGCCGAAGATCAAAGGTGACGCGCCCACTTCAAATTCCATAACACGACAATTGTATTTAATTCAGCTGAGAATGGGAGGGAGAGTGAGAGCGAGAGAGAGACAGAGACAATGAGGGCCAGCGACAGCTGTCCTGTTCGACAACTGGACAATAAAGTGATCAATACCAGAAAAATGTTTTTAATTGTCAATGAATGCGACAGGGTCAGGCCGAAGCATACCCTTGACCTTTTGCGGCAGCACAGCGAATTCTTGTTCTTATTGTTGTTGTTGTTGGTGTTTGGCTTTGTTTTTGTCAGTTAGCTGTTGTTGTGCAATTGCCGTGTGCAGCTCAAGCGCTTCAAAAGGTGAAATAAATTGCCCACCACCCAGGTGAAGAATGCCCGACCCGAGCACCTATAAATTTTCGACTTGTACGTGTGCGTTTGAGTGCGTGAGTGTGTGAATGTGTGAGTGTGTGAGTGTGTGAGTGTGTCTCTGTGTGCGTGTGTGTGTATGACAATGCAAGGAATTGTTATAATTAATGGCCAGGCTGGCGCCAGTGTCTGGCCAACAACGACGACGACCCGATCGAGATGGCAACGGCTTGGCTGGCCCGACTCGGCCTGTGAACCAAATCCGAACTTTGCATCTGGGATTTGTGTATTGATATTTATGTTTTGTGTGTTTGTGTCATATTTAAGATGCGCACAGGAAATCGGTGTATGAGAATTGATGAACGTGCGCCCTCGACATCCTTTCGTGAGCCGCCTTATCACAACTTTGCATCGACTAAACAAGCCAGCCCGAGCCAGAGCCAGAGCCAGAGCTCGAGTCAGAGCAAACAGCAGGCCAATCGCTCAAACAAACCCATTGAAGCGATCAGTCAATGGGTCGACTGAGAGGATCTCGAGCGACCTAGCGATACAGAACGTGCCTCACAAGTGGCTGCACAAACATTGACACAATCCTTTGGCCCGGCCTCGCCTGGCGAGGGGAACGTGCGAACAACTTGACAAACAATTGCAATGCACAAATATACGAAACAGATATTTCACATTTGCATTGGGTCAATCGGAACGAGTCGAGGCGAGTCGCTGGCCGGCCTCTGGAATGTGTTGTTATCCAATGATCTTGTTAGCTTGTTAACCTGCCCCTGTCTGTCCGCCTGTCCGCCTGTCCGCTGAGCCGGACGCGAGTCCTGTGCAGTTCAATAAACTATCGCGCGCTGCTCAAGCCGCACTAGACCGACCCCTAAATGGGCATTAAGTCGCGAGTGCAAGTGCAAGTGCAAGGATGACAATTTTATATGACCATGACAGTCGCTGCAAGTCGACTCGGCAATCAGCTACGAATCTGCGTCATATGGGCTATGGCAGACTGTTAAAAAACGAGTTTCTTATATAAACTTTTATTTATTTTATTATAATTATAATATTTATAATTTTAAATAAACCGTTGCCTTATTTTTTTTTTTAATTTAATAATTTTATTTGTTTTATTTAAAGCATTTTTAATTTTTTTCGTTTTTAGTTTTATTGATTTTGATACTTTTATCACAATTATCTTTTTTTAAATGTTAATGAACCTATTTTTTTTTTTTATTTATTTAGAAAACCATTCAAGCTTTATGTTTATATAAATATAACATTTTATAAATAATTACTTTTTGTATTGCTTTTTGCTTTACAATAATATATTGGTAATCACAAATCAGATTTACATTTTGCAAATAATATACTAATTATTATTATTTTCAGTTTTATATTAATATTTTCATTTCATATTTGCATTTCGTTTATAATTTACTTATTTAGATTACTTTTGTTTTATATTAATAATATTTTGTTTTGTACATACTATTTTTACATTATACACTTCTTATTTTTCATATATTGTTACATAAAATATGATTTTTAAAAAAATACTGCGATCATTTTTAAAATCTTTTAATTTTTTTTTATTTTTTTGTATATTTTTAAGAAAGTTTATATTTATTATTCTGCTGTCTTTTAATATTGTTTTGATTTTTCTTTTCTATTTTTTTTTTAATATTTTTTTACATATATATTTTTTAATTATAAACAAATTATCTAATTTGAGTGTGTATCATTTAAG
Source organism: Drosophila mojavensis (assembly GCF_018153725.1). Lineage (NCBI taxonomy): Eukaryota > Metazoa > Arthropoda > Insecta > Diptera > Drosophilidae > Drosophila > Drosophila mojavensis. Next base: position 16,050,925 of record NW_025318667.1, read on the forward strand.
ATGTTTTTGGCTATATATAAAATATAAAGCATTCATGCATAATTTCAATTGCTTTTGGTTTAATTAATTTTCATTTTTATTATTTTAATAATAAAAAAAAAAGAAAAAAAAACAAGTTAATATTTTAATAATAATAAAAAAAACGGTCATCCGTGTTTCGTAACTTAATCAAATTATAAACAATTTTTTTCCTCATCATCTTTTTAAAAATAAATAACAAAATAAATCATATTATGAATTAAATATTATAAATAAATAACAATTGTTTTTTTTTTTTTGCTATAAATAAACATATTAAATGCTCTATTAGCTTGAATAAAATATTGTATTTATCAAGCAATCTCTGAGCTGAACTGCATAATGTAAGTAAATTGATGTAAATGTAAGTAAAAATTTCACAATAATTCAATTCGATTATCATATTATCATATTATAAAGATATAGTATTATACCCATTATATTGTCATTACTTAAGGTTGATAGGATGCTGCAATTGGCCATATGCTCGGCCGCTGTGGCCGCAATTTGGTAAACAAATATTATGGGCAGCCACGTGAAGAGGCCAAGACCAAGTGTGGCGAGTGTGTGTCCAATGTGGACGCTGTCTGTCGGGGAAGGCACAAATAGACTAATTGCCCGCATCTAATAAGACATCGTTCTCATTCAATTAAAATATCCATATCTAGTACAATTAGACGACGACAAATGTCCACATTGCGGAGACTCATTAAACTTGCACGAATTATTGCACGCACTTTGTCATACATTTTAATTTCACTTGTTGTGCAGGCCAGGCCTGGCCAGGCTAGGCCAAGCGAAGGCAAGCCCAGCCAAGCCAAGCCGGCCCAACTGAAGTGAAGTGAGGTGAGGTGAAGTGAAGTCAAGCCAAGCCAAGCCAAGCCGGGCCAGAGCAAGCGAAATTAAACGAAGTCGAGCCGATACCGATGGCAATACCAATACCAATACCGAACACCAATACCAATACCGAAAGCCAAAGCCAAAGCCAAAGCCAGTCCGGACCAAGCCAAGATCAAGACCAACTGCAGCTCGCAGACGCAGACCGCAAAGTGAACGAGGCTATAACTAAATCGCTAACGCAATCGCACACACACGCACACACACACACACACACATATACACATACAGCAGCAGCAGCATCAGCAGCTCCAGCCAGTAGAGGCATCCAGTAGGCTGAAGATCTCTGTGGCAGCGTGCGCTCCACACACATTAGCAATTACGCTCATTACACTTAATTACAGAAAACTAGGAGTGCATGAAGATTTCCAACTGCGGACGATCGTGGAGAATCCAAGTGCTGTGGTTTCGCTCTTGGTCTTTTCCAACGTCTTGGTCAGGTTTGTTGTTGTTGTTGCTGTTGTTGTTATAACAGTGCCTCGGCTGGCTTGTGTCTTTATATGCACTGGCCGCCGCGAGGATCACGAGCATGCAGAGCAAGTGAATTATTGCAGTCTCATTATGTGCGATGAGTTATGTATGGCGTATTGCTTTCGTCGTCAGGCCACAGTCTCGTCAACATCGTCATCATTGCCGTCACCGTCGCTCGCTTCGAAAGTACTCTCATGTATCTGCATTGTAACATCCAAACATATTTAGACGGTCGCTCGGTCGGTCGGTCGGGCGGATGGTCGGATGGTCGGTCGGTCGGTCGGTCGGCCGAGCGGCAGCCAGACATACGAGCGTAGCCATCTGTCAGTATGCCAGTTACTGGCCAAGACTCCACAACTCCAACTCCAGCTCCAACTCCAACTGCAACTCCACAGCTTTGACTCCAACTCCAACTCCATCGCCATCTCCATCTCCATGCGAAACTCAGCTCGGTGCATGACTCGGTCGAAGAATGTAGTGTGATGGTCGCCTAAATCAAGCGTACTTAGCGAATGATTTACATTCCAAAAGACAGCAAACACACTGTTTTGTAGTATGTGATGTTATGCGAGCAGCAGCAGCAGCGGCAGCAGCAGCGGCAGCAGCAGCAACAACAACAACTACTACTACTATCACTAAAACAAACGAACAACACGCACACGCATGTATGTCAACTGTTGTGCGTGTGCATGTGCGTGTGTGTGTGTGCGCCACAACGCTGCGAGCATATGTCGAGTTTAAGCATATTACAGACCCAAGACGAATCTCCAAATCACCTACAAAAAAAGCAAAAAGACATATGAGATCTTCTCCTTATGTGTATACAGGAAATAAATATACCATTCATATACATACCTCAGATTATACTTTTCTTTAATGTATTACTTTTATAAATATTAAATACATATATGTATTTATTATTATCGGCTTAATTCGAGCAGCTGAAAAAGAAATTGAATAATTTATGAATAACCAGATTGAAACAGAATAAAAATTTTTATGCGAATTAAAATAAACTTTTTGACTAATAGTAATACTGATATATACAGTAATAATATAACAGTATATAGTAACGTATATAACATATATATAACAATATATACAAAATATATATACAAACAAGATATACATAAAAAAAAATATATTATACTGTTATACTGTTATATCTTTGTACTGGCGTACTGTTATACTATTATACTCTTATACTGTGATTAACATACTATTATATGCTATTATATATTCTACCATACGATTCTATCTGTTATACTCTGCTACATTATGCAATATGATGTTATATATTGTTATACATTTTGTGTCTGCTATACGATATACGATAGTTGATTATATGCCGTTAAGTAGTGTTATTTTGTTATATACTGTTATATACATCTTATGTACTTCTATAGACTCAAATATATTGTTATATATGCTGTTATACACTGTTTTAGGTTGCGATCTTGTATAAGACTTTAAGGGTATCTCTTTGTCGAATACTACCAACCAGATAGCTCTGAATCGTTCCAACTGTACAGAAATAGCACTAATAATTCATTTAATTCCTTTAGATTTTTGTTTTGATCTAGAATTTGGAGTAAATAATGAATAGAGGAGATATTATATAATCATATATAAGGTATCTGCATATGCACCTACCTCAGCTCAGCCACAAACTTACCTGGATCAGTAACAGCTTTGCAGATGAATATAAAATGTATATGGAATAGATATTAAGACAACATTCTTCAGATTAAGAGAGAGAGAGAGAGAGAGAAGAACTTTTAAAGTGGGAGATGCTAAGAATGATTATTAATAAATAATTAAATGAATATTTTTGGAAATGAGGATTCAGTCTTTATTTTGTAAAAGTCATAAGTATAATTGAAATGTCTTATTTAGATAGTTCAATGAGTTAGCCCAAGGACTAGAAATAATCTTGAGCATTTGATAGCTTAAGCCATCATCGAGAGATGGAGCCAATCAATATGCCACAGCGAATGCAGTGTGGGGCAAGCGATAATAAGCAGAAAGCACTGCAAAAGATACTGCTGCAACAGTTTCCGTCACCGCTGCCGCTGCTGCTGTTGATGCTGATGCTGCTGGTGGTAGTGGTAGTGGTAGTGCAGCACCGTCACATCCTCGGACGCTTCGTCGCATAAATATCACCAGCAATTACTCAGTCATAAGTTTGCTGCTTGCTCGTTTGCTGTCATGACATGAGTAACTTTGCTCGACGCTCAGCGCTCACTTTATAAGGCAAGCCAAGCGCGATGCTGCCCGATCCGGGCTGAGCTCAGCCGCAGCCCAGTCTCAGAGTCTCAGAGTCTCAGAGTCGGAGTCTTGGCCAGTGCAGTGGCTGGCATTGTCTGGCACTGCGATGCGCCTGCGCCAAGTGCAGAGCCTGCAAACTCCTTTAATGCCAGCCGCCGTCCGTCTCTGTAGTCTCCGCCCTCCGTTCCCTGAGCTCCCCGCTTCCTGCTCTCGATCTGACGCTCTGTGCGCCCGAGTTGTGCCGCTAGGCACAGCAGCCGACATGGAGATGTATGTCTGCAGTTTTGGGCCATGGCTGGGACTGGCTGGCTGGCTGGCTGGCTGTCTGGCTGTCTGGCTGTCTGGCTGGCCGTCCAGCCGGCCGGTGTTGGTGTTGGCTTGGCAAATTTTTACAACTTTTATAAACATCTCGTTGTGCCGGTAACTGGGCGGTAATTTGTTAAAGCTTCCTTACTTTTCAACACTCGAAACGAGCCGCAACAGCCGCTAACTTCGACGGCAACGGCAACGGCAACTGAGTCGCAGAGCCCAAATAGTGAAGCATCCGCATCTCCTCTCTCTGCACACACATTTTAATTGTGGACCACGACTGAGACTGAGGCCTTAGCTCAGCTCTTTTAGATCCTTGCGCATGCGCCATGATTTTTTTTTTTTTTTTTTTTTTTCTTCGTTTTTTTTTTTGGTTGGTTGTCCGTTTGGGTCGCTTGGCTGCTACTTTGTCTTCTGGCTCGCATGATGATAAATTTTCGTGGCCATCCATCTAAGCGCTGCGGCACCATCATGATCATCAAGAAGCCCCCGATCATCATCAGCAGCAACAGCAGCATCAGCAGCAGCATCAGCAGCGCCCTGGCTAAGTAGGTCCGCCGTCATTCATAACACACACCAACACTCACACTCCCATGGACATAAGCACTTGCTTCCTTAACACAAATCAACAGGATGACGGAGCTGACACCAGGCCGCGTCTCTTGCAGCTCTGACTCCACGACGCGACGCTGGCAGGCGCAACGTACAGTGGTTACGACGATCGATCTGATTGAGGACAATCGAAGCAATCGATCGCAATCAACTGAATGAAACTTTATGAATTAGATGAAATATGGTTTCAGTTCAGTTTCAGTGGGGCAATAATAATTCCATATAGCTTTACCATAATGCGAAAAGGCAATTTTGTTTACGTGAAAACCGCTGTTCGTAACACTGTGCGTAACAAATCGCCGCGGGCATATGACTTCAGCCGTTGTTCTCGTCTCGTGGTTGCCAAGCCCAAGCAAGTCCCGGCCCAGTCGCGGTCTGAAGATCGTCGCCTGCTCGCTCTTGCTCTTGCTCTGCTGCTGCTGCTGCTGCTGCTGACTCAATGAAAATGTTAAGCATCTTTCACTAACATTAATTTTTATTTATTTATAGCTTTATTTTATTTATGTATTTGCTTTGTGGCGCAGCAGACCTGGTCCAGGCACTCCAGCTCCGCCTGACACTCACCCACTGTGCAAATCAACTGGTTATTACGTCAGCGATAAGCCCTACACCCACGTAAATTCATGCTCAGCCGTGACGTATACACAGAGCGTTAGATGAACAATGTCGTAAAACGCCCGCACTGATACTGATAAGCATATAACGTTGCGAATATCGGTGACGTATAAGTATAAGTATAAGTATAAGTATAAGTATAAGTATAAGTATAAGTATAAGTATAAGTATAAGTATAAGTATAAGTATAAGTATAAGTATAAGTATAAGTATAAGTATAAGTATAAGTATAAGTATAAGTATAAGTATAAGTATAAGAGCACTTGTAAGAGTGAGTGTACAATCTACTTAAATCGTTTAAAAAACACTTCCAACTAGAGGACTTTACGAGATTGTTTGTTACTGTTGTTGTTGCAGTTCGCACAGCTAATAAAGAGCAACAATATTTTAACTCGCTTGTATTGTCGTTGTTGTTGTTGTTGTTGTCGCCTTCGTCGTGTGTGCTGATGATTTCTCTGCTTCTTTTTGCACCGCAGAAACAAAAACAACAAAAACCAACGAAAAATTCAATGAATTGATCATAAAATTGCGAGAAACTCTGGCGTTTTTCTCCGAAAAATTAACTGTCAGTAAGCTTAAAGTTGTTGTTGCTGTTGCTGTTGCTGCTGCTGCTGTTGTTGTTGTTGCTGCTGTTGATGATGTTGTTGCTTATGCTGGTTAAGGGCGCCTCGCAGGCACTTCAAAAACGTGCCCAAGATATTTGTGACAGAAGAAAAAAATAAAATAAAAATGTAAGCGGAGCGAAAAAAAAAATAAAACAAATGAAACAAAAATAAAACAAATAAATGCCTGAAAAACAAGCAATGATGGCCTTCAGGTCGCAACAGTCGCACACAGCCGAAACGGCTGGCAGTTATGGCCAAAACAACTCCGAGCCGTGGAAATTATCATAATAATTAACTGAGAATGTCACAAATGAACTAGCAAACGCAGAGTATTCACTCATTACACATTAAACGACAGGAAATGCATGATATTCGTTGAGATTGTAGTTCTGTAATTAAACGAATCGAGTTCGCTAACATTTCTAATACTTGAATACACTTTCGATACGGCAAACTTTATTAAGGGTTATTCTAGCAAGAAATTGGTTTGACTTGATCGTGAAAGGATTGAAATAAATATGACTTCAACACGAATTACAACATTTGAGCATATTATTATTGTAAAACTATCTATGGGTAAGGCATTGGACATTGCTCAAAACCAATATACTCATTTCACTCACGTGAATGTGTATACAAGTTGGGAAATATGTGTATTGCAGGCAAACAACATTTAGCTGAGCTTAGTAACAACAATAACTGTTGATATGCCTTCAGAATTTGCAAACCCTCACGATGACGTTTCGAGCTCAAGCATTTCCGTTACCAAAGCAAATGCAAACGGGGTGACATGAAGCAAATTCGTTTTGCTTGCGTCACAAACATTCGGAAACTCTAAGAATCATATCAAGCCAAGTGTTACGTATGCCTTCATATTTATACCTAAATGTAGCGCCAAGCATTGATTTACTGGAAAGCTAAGGGAGTTTGATATCATTCCATGTGCCGCTGGACATATATGTGGGCTTCTATTCCGGAAACTCCACTAATTCTTTAAACATTTTTATTTACTGCAACAACAAAACAAGAATTTATATATATATATAAGTATTGCCAAAAAGTCATAATCAATCTATGATTCTCAATCTTATCTACAACAGCCCAACATTTGGACGGTTTGCCAAAGTAAATATCAGCTACTCCGTCAGTTGTTTTTCTGGAATCAAAGAAGGAGCAGACGAAAAGGATTTCTTGATATCTATGCTACTTTTATGAATCAGGTGGTATGTAATAACAAACTTTAATACAATTATTTCAAGATTTTCAAGATCTATGAATTATTATTATTATTTCCTACTTACTTACTTACTTTACTTTTTGATAACCTCCAGAGCATATGCCATATAGTTAGATGTTATATTCTATGTATATAGAGAGATAATGATTATGATTGAATAATGAATAATGATTGACTTAAGCCATTGACTGCGCTTTATTCTAGATTTTTCTATTGACCTATATCGTAAGCACGATCTGCTGCCTATGTTTCTATATTTTTGTTGAGTCTTTATGAGATATGGAACTATTGATAGACGACCTATTTTTGTGGTCATTTACAGCCGTAAGCCAATTCAAAGATCTTCAAATCAATTTATAATTTTAAATAAATTTACAACGTTTCTGGACTGCACATAATCCGCGTTTACATATACAATATTATGTTTTATATTTCATAAGACTTTTTACTGTATAATTTTGGTGCTCTTTAGATGGTTTTCTATCTTTTTTTTCTTGTCATATGGACAAGAAAGAAAAGATAGAAAACCATCTAAAGACAGTGACATTAAAAAAGTAAGTGTCAACGATCTCATATATAGTCTTAAGAGAAGTGAGTGTAGAAATGTACCGTAGAAGAAATATATATATACAATAGATCTCACTTATATATTAAATATAGTAGATATAATAGATATTATTTATATATAAAATACATATATAGAAGTGACCTTTCTTATATAGTAGATATAGTAGATCTCTTTTATATGCAAAGTACATATATATATGTGTATATATGTGTATATAAAATACACATGTATGAATTTAGTATATTCACTATAGATGTAGATTTACGTATATACATATATGCGGATATCTCTCGCTCAGTCTATGTATTTATATCTATATGTGTAGTCAAATATACTGGATACACATGAATATTTCACAAAAGATATAGATATATGTACATTTATACAGATTGTTATATAGTGAAATATACTAAATACATATGCATATTTCACTCTTTATACAGTTCTAAATATGTATAGATATACATCGAATACATGCGCATATATGCATTTACTATATTTCTCTACAATATGCAATATCATCTCTCATAACTTATTCCGAGCGCAATTCCTAACCGTCGTTAGACTTGAGATACGCAGGTGAGTCCCAAAAAATAAAACACTAATTTGCAAATGATTAGAGCAATTGCAGTTATTTATGCCTGTGCTGCCTGTGCAGCCTGTGATTCCCACGCTGCCACGCCCACCAGCAGTCGCATGTCGCTAATGAGTCGATTTTCATGCAGCAAACGACCTCAAACGATGCCAATTAGCATTGGGTTGTCGCACCGCGCATACCCTGCCAACCACCCCACGCCCACGGCCACGGCCACGCCCACGCTCACTAAAAAAAAATCCCAATAATTTCCCAGTCATTTTATTGGCATCTAGATCACTAAGTAGTAAATCCTAAACAGCTGCCGATCGAGCAGGCATAAATCTGTATCATAAAAATCTTGCCGAGAGACTCGAACCACCGAACCACTGAGCCATCGTGGCGGTGCGCTGGCATTTCCGCAGCACTTCAACCGCTGCGAGCTGTCGCAGACTGTGGGCTGGGGTGGGGCGCAGGGCAACGAGGAGGGCGGGGGGGCGTGTACAAGCCAATTGCTTACACAAGCAAAGCATTTGAACCGTTTTTAATTTCGTTTGCTTTGTCTAAAGTCGGTTTAGTTTTTGTTTTTCGTTTTTCGTTGCTTTTCTTTTTTCTTCGTTTTGGACTTTTGGACTCTTTATGAAGATGAAGACGAAGAAGTTGTTGTTGCTGTTGTTGTTGTTTCTTCTTTTTTATGATGGGAAACATTTTGTCTGGAGTTGTTGTTGTTGCTGCTTAAATCATGTGAATGTGGCAACAACAGCACTTGGACATTTCCAGTGTTAACTTTGTTGGTGGGCAAACATCAGGCAAACACACACACACACACGCACAGAGAGAGAGAGAGAGAGAGAGAGGGAGAGACAGGCTCTAGCTGAGCCCTGTGGCCGCCCCGAAGCGCGGCATCCGCGTCCAAAGCTGCGGCCCAGCCACATGGATTGGTTTTGTTGTTGTTGTTGTTGCTGTTGCTTTTGCTGTTGCTGTTGAGGCTTGTTGGCGTTTTGTTTTGTTTTGTTTTGTGTTGCTTTGTTTTGCCTAATGACAAAGACTAATATTTTCTTCCTGTGACATATCTCTTTCATGCATTGAAATTGACTTGAGGTCTATTGGCAGCGCAGTTAGCATTGCCGTCGCCGTCGCCGCTCCATTTACCGGCACGACAACGTCGCATCGTAGCGTGGCAGCATTTTATGGAAATTATTTGTTGCATTGCGCTGCTAATGTGTTAAAACAATATGACCAGGCCGCCTGCACATTTGCTTTCCTTCTTTTGTGTGCCACAAATAAAATGAGGAAATATTTACACAAGCGACGGCGACGGCGACGGCGACGTTGCGCACCAGCTGTGCACGGCACGCCCCCGCCGCCCCTGTGTCTCGGCGCGCTCAGCTCTCGGCTCTCAGCTCAATTTGCAAGGCAACGACAAAATGTCTAAAGTGTCATGTCTAGGACCACCCAGCCAAGCCAAGACAAGTCGCAGCGAGTCGACTCGAGCTGAGTCGAGCTGAGTCGAGCTGAGCGCAGCCAGACAGGCAGCGCAGGTCGATCTGGCTCAGGTTTTGTCAATTAACTCCTACTGCGCCAGGTGTTTTTGGACCTCAGACCTCAGGCCTCAGGCCTCTGGCCTCTGGCCTCATCCTCACCTTGACTATTGACCAATGCGAATTGACCAAATTAGAATGTTTGCTTGCCGGCCTCACGCGGCGTATACGCAATGGGAGTTCTTGATATGTATGGCTGATCCATTTCTTTGCACTTTTGCAGCACTCCTAATTATGCTGATAAGCGCTGCCAGCCAGCTGCTAGATACCCTGTAAACGGCCAACAAGCCGTTGCCTGCCTTTGTTGTTGATGGGGAGCCGCACTTGGCTAAAGTCTCACAGTCTGCCACGCACTCCAGCGCATTAATCACAAATCAAATAAATACAAATAGAGCAGAGGCAGATTGCTCACACACACACGCACACACACACACATACACGTGCATATACGGCGCAACACTTGACAATGACACAAAGCGTCAACTTTGGCGGCGACTCCGACAGCACTTGCTGCGCCCATGGATCCATAGCGGGCCTAGGCCGGGCCAAGTGCCTATGTGTGTGTGTGTGTGTGCGTGTGTGTGTTGCCAGAGATCAAAGCAAGAGTGCCTCAATAATGATAATCATCATCATCACGCTCAGCGCATCGTCTGCACAGAACTTACATACATACACACACACACATACATACACATATCCCCGCAGTCCCAGTCCCAGTCCCAGCCTCAGCCTCAGCCCCAACCCCAATCCCAGCTCCAGCTCCAGCTCCAGTTCCAGCTGCGGATTCTGACATGCAACAATAACAGTTGCTATATCACGGATCATGGAGCATAGATCGGGCATCATATTTTCATTTCATTTCATTTCATCTCATTTTTTTTTTTTTTTTTTTCAATTTTTTTATTCTCATTTCATTATGTGGGACATTTAATACAATTTTCTGATTATTTGTACCCTTTCAAGGACCCTCAATCAATGAGGTGCCACCACCTGCCGCTCGCTCTCGCTCTGGCGCAGGCATTCTCACGCTCTGTGCGCATTGTTGCTGTCTCTTTCTGGCTGTGGCACAATCGAAACCAAAAGTGGCACTGTTTGCCGCTCATTGTTGTTGTTGTTGCGGCTGTTGGTTGTTCTTTTGGGCCTCGACGTCGGCACTTGGTAGAAGTATTTTGTACGCCTCGTTGAACTTGACGCATGATGATGATGATGATGATGCTGATGCGCTTGGAGGTTGACGTTTTCGAGTTTTGGGATGCTGATGCTGTTGCTCTTGTTGTTGTTGTTGTTGTTGTTGGTGCTGAGCAAAAGCGGCTTAGAGGCTATGCGGGATTAGCCTGGGACTGAGCGGAATGTTGTCGGCATTGCACATACGCCGCGTGCGCCATTGCGACTTTCTAACTTGCCGATGGCCACAATAGCCAGACAGACACACCCACACACACACACACACACACAGGCACATCTTCTTGTCACTGTCACAACACCAGCAGAGCCAAAGAAGAAGAAGAAGAAGACGAAGAAGAAGAGACAGCAGTAAGCGACAATCGGCGCACGCGTTTAAAAGGTTTGTGTATTTGCTATTGTTTGCCAGAGCCCAAGAGGAGACGAAGGGCAAAGGCAGAGGCAGAGGCAGGGGCAGGGGCAGGGGCAGGGGCAGAGCCAGTGGCAAAGGCAACGCCAGAGACGAGGGCAAGGCGAGGCCAAAGCGGAACTGATCAAAGTCATTCAAACATGAATGAAGTTCATTAAAAACTGATCAAATCTGTTGAGCGAGAACAATGCAAACAAGACAAGAGTAGAAAAGACGCTGATACAACAAACGAGTCAAAAGCAGCAACAACAACAACACTCTGAGGGGAAAATTGAGGGAAAGATGCTGTGCGGATACGGTACCGTAGTACGGCACGGCTCGACTCGGCTCGATGTCGACTGCAGCCGCAGCTGTGCAATGACAATTTGTGAGCTGCGCTGCGCAGGCGAGTGTCATAGCAGGCAGCTCTCATACCAAAACACTTGCGCCATGTGTGTGGCTCGCCCTGGTGTCCTGCGACAATTGTCTCTCTCTCTCTCTCTCTCTCTCTCTCACTCTCACACTCTCGCCTTTCTTTATCGCTGGCATTCAATTTGTTCAATTCAATTTCCCCTTGGCATGTCCTTTTCAATTGTTAGCTCTGCCTTACAAAATGATGACATTTCCTGATATTTGTTTTACTCAATTGACATCAGCAGCAACAACAAAGGACCACAGACTACACACACACACGCATGCACGCACATACATGCATTGGCCCTAGGCAACAGCATAACGGAAGTCTTAACGGTGCTTGCTTCTTAAAAACAACTCGAAAATTCCAAAAGACAGCTAAATCACAGTTAAACAACTTATTCAGCCGACATTTTGCGCGCATATCATAAATACAGTTACAAATATATCAAATGCCAAGCAATTATATTAGTTTGATTTAATATTTATATTACTTTTCATTTATGTTTTTTTTTTTTTTTTTTTATTTATTTATTTATTTTCTTTTATTTTATTTTTTATTTATCTATTTTTTTTTTTTTTATTTTTAATTTTTTTTTTTTTTAGGCATACCTTTTTGTTTAAAATAAATTGTTATAAAATAATAGTAATCAAATGAGAAGTTATATTTATTATTAACTCATTATAAGCATTAAATATGAAAAAAAAAATAAAATAAAATAAATAAATAAATAAAACTAGAAATTATATTATTGTGCATACATATATTATATATTTAACGAAAAATAAATAATAATTTTTATTATTAGATTCAATTATACAAAAATGTCTTCAAATTAAACAGCTCTTTTCTTTTTATTATTAAGAAGAACGTATATTTGGGTGTTATTGTGTTAGAATTAAATTAAATTAAATTAACTTATTGTTAAAATTAAATTAACTTTTGTAATTGTAGTTATTTTATGAATACATATTAAATATAAATATTGAAAATATAAAACCGAAAAATTCTAGAACAAAACTTGTAAAAAAATCAAAAATTTCAACCAATAATTGCTTGTTTAAATTTTTCGTTTTTGTATACTTTTGAAAAGTAATTTTACGTTTTTTTTTTCAATTAAAGTATATAACAAAATAATTCTTTTTGGCACCAAAAAGACTAACAAATATTTAGTGAAAATATATTTTTGCAAACTAAAATAAATAAATAGCAATTTTATTCGGTTTTACATTTTTCATTTTGCTAAAAAATATTTAATATTACATTAAATTGAAATATATATTTATAAAAAATTAAAATGCTTCAATTGTGGCCAATTAATTAAGGGGAATAATAATTCGCTTCTGAAAAAAACTAATAATAAAAAAACTAAATAAATTTGCAGCCTTATTAAACAAAGATCTATAGATAACGTCGTATGAAGCCATAAGGAAATTATTTGATTTGTACTTGATGAAAGCTCTGGTAAATTTCCAATATTTGATTGCAGATAATTAATTTGTAGCTGAATAAATATTAAATATGTTTGTATTCGATGGCTATGATTGGGCCAGTCGCAGGGGGCGGCTGCGGTGGGGTGAGAGCTGAAGCCTTGCCATCAATCAAGGAACGATGACGCCGCTGTTGGTGCAGCCAGAGCTGAGCTAGTCGAGCTGGAGAGATGCTGCGCCAGTGATTATGACGACAGGCCATAAAATGCAGCCGAGGATGAGACAGACCGCAGAGCGCGTCGTTTGTCGCGCGAGTTGTGCTGCGGCTGCTGCTGCGGCTGAGGCGGAGGTGGACGTCGTGGCCGTGGCTTCCTGGAATACGCATTTCGAGCAGAGCCGAGAGCCGAGAGCCGCGGCCAGAGTACGGTCCTAGACGTGGCTTAATCCACGCAGCGCACGCACTCAACGTAAAACCGAGTGCGAAAACAAAAAGTCCTATGTGCAAAATGCAAAACAATATCACCATAAAAACGCAGCGCAAGTCGCCCATAACCGAAAGCGAACCGAAAACCGAAAACCGAAAACCAAAAACTAAGGCAAATGCCACAGCCGATGCCAATATGCTATGCACATACACATATGCATGTACATGTATATAGATTGGTATATTGGTGCCCGCTGGCTCGGGGTCCATGCAGCTCAAAAACCAAGTCGACGTCGTCGTCACTCGTGACCGCTATAAATCGATGAAGTCATTGTGTGTGCGGCGGCTATCCTGCCGGCTGAGAGAGCGAGTGAGAAAGAGAGAGAGAGTGTGTGTGTGTGTGTGTGTGTGTGTGTGTGTGAGAGGGTGAGGCGAGCGCCAGCAAGTGCGAGCGAGCGCGCAGATCTCACCCGGTTGCCTCGGTCGCCTTTGCCTTTTCTCATTTTTATTTTCGTACTTGGTTCGATTTTATTGCCACCTCATAAAAGTAGCATAAACATGTTAGTAGCCTGTTGCTACCGCTACTTAAGTTAGTTGCCTGCGCTCCTATACCCTATGTGGCCGGCGCGAGGCGGGTAGGCGGGTGCGCTGACTCGCCAGACGAACTGATCTCAGTGGATCTGGTGTGGCAGCTGCCTGCAGGGTATGCGCCTGGTCGAGCATGCCCGGCGCAGTGCCGCACAAATTTGTTGCAATTGATATTGAGTGATTTGCACTCGGCCATTGCCAATGCTCTGCTGGCCTGCATTGCTATGGCTATATCTGAGATCTATCAGATCTATTAGCTCCATGTGGATCAGGTTCAAGTTCTCTAGCTTTAGAGAGCATAGCAAAGTCGTTGTTTGGCCAGCTCTGTTGGCTTTTCTTTGCACGTCGGTTCTTCTTTTGCTTCTGACTGTTTTTTTCTTCTTCTTCTTCTTCTGCTTTTGTTTTTTTCTGGTGTGGTTTGGCCGTTGTTCTTGTGAAGTTTTTCCTTCAGTGTCAAAGTGTAATAAAATATTACTCATGGTAATTACAATTTTTGTGCTGCGCTGTGTTTTGCTTTTATTTTCGCTGCTGGCTCAAGTTCAATGTGCACGACAGAAGACCAAAAAAAAAACAAAAAAAAACTAAAACAAAAACAAAAAAGTAGCAGCTGAAAAAAAAAAAACTATTTTGAACAATTAAAAAGTGTTTTGAGGTGCTTAAAAGCCCACTACGGCAACAGCAACAACAACTGGCTACTAGGCAGGCGCGTCTGCGCCATAAACCTCACAAAAGTGCTGTTGGCGACAGTTCAACGACATGTTTATTAAGCCCCATACGCAAAAAATTTGTTAGGCCTGCCAGACGCACAAGCACACACACAGAGAAAGGGAGAGAGAGGGAGAGAGAGAGAGAGGGGGAGAGCGGGAGAGTGAGACAACGAATAAACAAGAGGCAGAGGCGACAGCCCAATCCCAGAGCCCCCCTCCCGACTGTTAAGCGAGAACTCGCTTTGGGATTTATGTTGCCGCACTCTATGAAATTACATAAATGACCATAAAAATGTGTGTTAATAAAAACAAGTCAAAACGAAGCAGCAGCAGCAGCGGAGCAGCAGCAGCGAGCTAAGCCACACACACAAATTATATAATTAGATGCTGCGACAGCGCAGCCAAGACAAGACAAGACGAGAAGCTTCATGATTTACATTCCGGGACTGGAGCCGGAACAGCAGCCAGCTCTAATGCCAAATCTTCCCACCCGTATACACGTGTGCCCAAATTGTGATTTCGAAATGCTGT
This sequence comes from Drosophila mojavensis, assembly GCF_018153725.1. NCBI lineage: Eukaryota > Metazoa > Arthropoda > Insecta > Diptera > Drosophilidae > Drosophila > Drosophila mojavensis. The sequence continues at coordinate 16,066,305 of NW_025318667.1, forward strand.
GATAAGCAGCGCTCGAGACTCATTCGAGACGGCGACTCGGCAGACTGCGACTGGGGCATTTCCTATTGCGCCGAGAGCTTTGGCCCAGCACGAACAAATGTCGAATGGTAACTGCAAACTACCCTAGAAAAGTTAGCATTCGAATTTTACATGCACACTGCTCGGCAAAAGTATTTGAACAACAATAAATTGCGTGAATTCGCAGTCTAAATTTTAACTGGATTCATGTTGAATTTTTCTTATTTTTATCTCATTTAATAATTAACTAAAATATTTAACTAAAATATTTAGAGTGGATTAGGATTACACATGCACACTGCTCGGCTTAAATATATGGACAACATTTAATTGCGTGAATTTTTTAGTCTACATTTTACCTGGATTCATGTAGAATTTTTCTTATTTTCATTTCATTTAATATGTAACTGAAATACTTAACTAAAATCTTTGAAAGTGAGAATTAGGATTACACATGCACACTGCTCGGCCTAAGTATTTGAACAACATTAAATTGCGTGAATTCGCAGTCTAAATTTTAACTAGATTCATGTTGAATTTTTCTTATTTTTATCTCATTTAATATTTAACTAAAATACTTAACTAAAATATTTAGAGTGAATTAGGATTACACATGCACACTGCTCGGCTTAAATATATGGACAACATTTTATTGCGTGAATTTTTTAGTCTACATTTTAACTGGATTCATGTTGAATTTTTCTTATTTTTATCTCATTTAATAGTGTAACTAAAATACTTATATATTTAATAGTGTAAAAATGAGAATTACGTATTACTGCTCGGCATAAATATTCGGGCAGCATAAAATGCGTTAAATTTGTAATCTGAATTTTCTTTGTAGAATTTTTCATTTAGAATTTTTATTTATTTTTTTCTTTATCTTAATAAATATGTTACTAAAATACTTATATACTAATTTGTGTGAAAATGAGAACTATGATTTTAAACGCGCATTGCTCGGCCTAAGTATTCGGACAACAAAAAATGCCTAAATTTTGTAGTCTAAGTTTTAACTGGATTTATGTAGATTTTTTTTTTTTTTTTTTTATCTGTATAAATATGTAACTTAAATACTTAAATACTTAAACAATAAATTACGAATTACATTCACACTGCTCGGCAAAAATATTTGGACAACATTAAATTGAGTGAATCTTGTAATACAAGTTTTCGCTGACTTAATGTAGAATTTTTGATATTCATAATCTCTTTAAATATGTAACAAAAATACTTAATTTAATAAATAAATCTTTGTGCATATATCGGCAGAATTTTTATTAATTTATTATTTTTTGTGAGTACATCAATTATAGGCTAAGGCTCTCAGCATATGGGAAATATCAATAAATATGCATACCCACAACTCAGAAATATATACACCCATATATATATATATATTTATTTAAGTTGTTTGTAAACAAAGCCAAATAGCACTCGGACTGGCTGCTGTTTATTTGATATTGTTTATTTGCCGCTGCTCGAGATTATGTCAACGCGTGCTGCAGTGCCTCAATAGCTACTTCGAGGCGATGCAATTAGGCTCGAGCTGCTGATGGATGCTCGGGCAGTATAAGCACTCGATGCGAATAAAGGGCGACTTATGTGCATATGATTGAGCCCTGTTCGGGTCTTTGGCTACGACGAAGAAGAGGAGGAGGGGAGGCAAAACTTTAATTGGTGTAAACAAAAGTATAAATACTTTTCTGCTGATTTTTCACAGCATTTTCTAAATAAATAAATTCTAAAAAATAAATTTCGTGCTCGTGCCACACGAGTCTCTCGCTGTCCGATTCAATTAGGCAGTTAATTTCGATTTGCAATCTATGAGAGGGCCAGCGAAACGCAGCTCTAATTGATTTGCCACTAGAGACTGAGCCAACTGAGAATGTCACACACGCGGCAGCATCTCGGTGCAACGATCTTAATTTTGCAGTGCTCGCTTCTGGGAACTAGCTGCAGGATGGCAATAAAAAGAAGAAGAAGAAGAAGAAGATGCAGCAGCAGCAGCAGAAGAAAAAACAAAGAGCAAGCAAAAGAATATAATAATAAAATTGTAAAATAAAAAAGGACAATGGCAAAAAGTTGCCAAGAACATGGCACAGACAGACAGGACGGACAGGCGGACGGACGGACAGTGTGAGGGCAGGGAACAATGGTTCGGGGCTGAAGAAACAAAAATGCAGTTATCTGCATTATGGCTAAAAATGCTTGCCACAAAGGCACCGAATGGTACGGGCCGAGAAATGATGGGTTATTAAATGTTGTTAATCTTTAGCCCCGGCCCCGATTCCCGACATATTCAAATTTCAATAGTAAGTAAAACAAACACTCTGCTCTCGCACAGGTAGGCAACAGTCTATCTCTCTCGCTCCCTCGCTCCCTCGCTCTCTGTTGCACACTTGCTGTTTGGTAGCCGCAAGCAGCAACCACCGTTATGGCCTGGTCGAGGACAATAGAGCACAAGAGTCGCTCAGCGCAACGAGAGAAAGAGAGAGAGAGAGAGAGAGATCCGAACTCGAACCCGAACCCGAACCCGACTCGGATCCGAGTCCCAGCCCGAGTCCGAGCTCGAGTCGGTGCCAGGCAGAACCCGAACAAGCCTCTGTCATTTGCCTTTATTGTGCACGCTGTTTAAATATTTACGAAGTTTTTACAATATTTATGACAGCTAAAAACATAACAACACCTACTTTAGGCCCAATAGACCCTTTTGGCCCAGCCAACGGGGACACTTGACACTGAGCAACGAGTGACCGATGCTCGGCTTAGGCCCGGCCCAGCTACTGGCTTAACTAATACACGGCCAGGAAGCTGAAGATGTAGCTGTAGCTGTAGCTGTAGCTGAAACTGAGACTGGCCTGGCCTGGCTTGGCCTGGCCTGGCCTGCCTGTCCGTTCGATTGCAATCAATAAACGGCTTAGCCACAGCGGCAGCAGCATAATATTCAAATATTTTTGTTGCAGGTCCGGTCTATAATCCATTTGTGTGTCAACACTTGGCCCTGGTCAGCAGAACATGAGCAGCAGCACCAGCGGCAGCAGCAGCAGCAGAGGCAGAGACAGCAGCAGCGGCAGCAGCAGCGGCTGTCTAGCTAAAACTTGCCATTTGGCCGAGTTTGGCAGCTTCCGTTTTTGGCTGCGCTAATCCCCGGGCCGCAAAGGTGCCACTAAGCGCCCTAAACGGAGCTTGGCTTAATACGCGGCTCAACAAGCCAACGGCATTAAAAAGTAAATTTGCGTAAAGCCGCTCGCAACAAAGCGAGGATTACGGCTCACATAGATGGCCACAATGAGCCACTGAGTGGCTGAGCGGCTGAGTGGCTGAGCGACTGAGCAGCGACAAGTGCAGGCCAAGTGACTGACTGAGCGCTTACTTTGTGGGCTGCTTAGCCCGGCTAAACGGCGGCTCAGCACCACACACTGGCCAAAGTTCATTGAGTTAGTTGGCTCAGATCAACTAAGCTAAGCGGCCAGCCACAGTGCAACGATTGCCCATTGATGCTGCCTGATCTCCGGCCAAGGCCAGCAATCACCTGCTCTGCCCTGCGCAATCGCAGGTAGGCAGGTGGAGGCATTGGACAGTAACTGCAACTGCAACTGCCAATGCAACTGCAGCTCTGACTCTGACTCTGACTTCGACTCCATGCAGCTGCCTCTCCCGCCGGCTGCGCGTGCTGGGCGAGAAGTGCTAATAGTTTGACGCCGCTGCCAAAGGATCATAAAAACCTTCGCAGCACAATTGGGCAGGGGCGGGCGCTGCTCGCCAGCCATAAAGACAAACGATCCCCGGACCCCACATAAACACACACAAAAGCAAAAGAATCGATCATAAAGCCAGCCAGAGCGAGCCAAACTCAAACTGGATGCCAAGGGGCAAATGAATTGCTTGCACTTTTCAATTGCTCGTTATAGTATTTATATAATAATAGACTGTAAATATATATGTATATATACTGTATATATAAATATATATATACTGTCTGCTCTATTTGTAGTAACGTCAAGTATTCATTACATCAATTGACTTCATGAAAGACTTGACTTGAAAGAGCAAATTGATTCCACTTCTAAATTGTTCAACACGAATTGCATTCAATAATTAATTAAACATATCTCATTTCGTATACATATATATATTCTTTATAGATCTACATAATATCTGCTCCATATGCATAATTTATTGCTTTGAATTTTCAACCAAAAATTGTACTCAATAATAAATGAAATATACACTAATATATGTATAAAATATATATAAAATAATGTCCATTTCAATTATATCAAATATAAAGATAATAAATAAAAAATTTATAGAGATTGGTAATAATAAACGAATATATTAATGATCAAACATATTAATTATTATTGATCAAACATATTAATGATTATGTACATATATTAACAAATGCATATGGAATATATATTTTCGGCATTTATATTTTTCAATCTCAAACGCAAATAAAATATGTAATATTATTAAAATACATGAAATTACATTTTCAAGGAGATATAAATAGTATTATTATATTTTATATAACTAAAAAAAATGTACACATATAAAGCCTAAAAGCTTAGCTTAGCATTACTTTTAAATTACATTGTCAATTTTAGTCTTGTTCAAATGAAAACCAAAAATATAAATTTAAAGGTCTTATAAAAAAAAAAAAAAAAAAAAAAAAACAGAAAATACAAAAAATCCACATTAAAGACCAAAATGAAAATTCAATTCAATAAAAAACTTTATTAACGTATATAATAAAATATAAATGATATCTTTCGAGCACTTTCGATAAGTTTCCATGGGCAACATGAAATATATGTACATTGATTAAGCACATACCTATCTTATAGGCTGCCTCAACTGGAAGCCTCGAACTATGTTGAAGGAATATTTCAATAGATTTACTTTGCAATTCATTTACACCTATTTTATTCAAAAACTTAATTATAAATTATTTGCTCTAAAATGATGTCAACAATGAGGAACATAAATCGTTCTATATATACCAATATCAAGCTCAAGTCTTTAAATCGTACTATTTGGCAAAGGATTCCACTTGTGACCGACGTTTCTATGCATACAAAATATTTTTACCTTATTTTGTTAAATTTATTTAAGTAGTTTTTATATGAGTTTATTGAATTTTAAAATTTATTATGGGCTTTCCCTTTCCATTTATGTCCTGAAGCCACCGCAAATGTTTATTTTAAATGCATGTAACAGCCTGAAGTAAGTAGCCTTGGCAGAGCCCAAAAAGTATATACATTATTCTGGATCTACCCATGCACGTCTATCGCTGAGATCTCGTCAACTACTAATGCTGGAGACTTGAAATTTGACGTGCCTAATCATGTATAGCATACATAGTACGAGTTTATTATAAATTTTCGATAGCTCATCAGATTTTTATTATATCAATATAATATCGATTATTTTACTTCATTTTTAAACGTGATTTGAATTCTTTGAAAGCCAGAGACTTCAGATTTATTGTATAAGTATTGTATAAGCACATAGATGTAATTTTTAGATTACCCCTTAAGCCCAACATTCAAAAGAAGGGTTTTAAATAGTAATTTTCAATTTTTTTTCTGTTTCATTCTCTTTCATTATTATAGCTAAAATTTGAAAGTTAAAACATCGACTTTGTTTTTGTTTTTAATATTTGCATTTATTATTTGCTTTCTGTCGCAGCTTATCGTAACATGTTTTCATATGATCATAAAGAGTGTGCGCGTGTGTGTGTGTGTGCGTGTGTGTATGTATGTTTGAGCTTATCTATTTACAACTTTAAATACTTAAATACTAGAAAAAAAAAATTGGGGTCAGAAACTAACTAAGCATTATGCGACTATATCACAGTTAAACAAGACCTAGAGCTAACAAAAAAAATGAATTGGGACCGATGCATAAAATCTACTTGAAAATTGTATAATTTAACTTACGAAACTAACTAACTAAAAAAATTGTAGAGATTGAGAAAACAGTTAATAATACTTTCGAGCTGGTGTTGGATGTCGTATTGGTGTGTGTGTGTGTGTGTGTGTGAGGGGTGCTGCAGTTGCGCATATGTGACTAGAACGGCAACTGCTGAGCTGATGCTCAGGTAGTGGAGAGGGGGGGGGGGGGTGGCTAGGCTAGGGGCTGGTGGAGCTGGACGACTTACGTATATGCGAACTTTACACTTAATCCGAGATAATATGTGCTAGCTGCTTCAATAAATAATAATACTTTAGAGAGAGATGGTGAGAGAGAGCGAGAGAGAGAGAGGGAGCAAAAGAAACTTGTTTGCAAACTCCATCAAATAATTTACTTAAACTAGGCGAGCTAAGGGTTGCATATACATAATATTATGATTATGGAGTTTTCACGTGCGCAGCACGCGGCGCAGGTGTCGCTGCTGCTGTGTAGCAGCGCTCGCTGCTGACGGTGACGTTGACGTTGACGCTGACGCTGACGCTGAAGCTGACGCGGACGTAGACGCTGACGCTGACGCTGACGCTGACGTTGATGCGGATAATGTTGCTGTTGCTGTTGCAGTGGCAGTTGCTGCATGCGGCTGCTGTCGCTTGCCGCGCCGCCCCCTCACGCCTCTAACCGCATCGATTATCGGCTTGGACACCTCATTGAACTCACGGCGATTGCCAGCGATGGCCGGCGCCAGCTGCTGTCGCTGCTGCTCCACTTGATGCCACTGGCGCTGCCGCTGTCGCTGAAGATGTTGCTGCTGCTGCTGCTGCTGCTGCTGCTGCTGCTGCTGTTGCTGTTGCTGTTGCTGCAGCTGTTGTTGCTGCTGCCTTTTCTGCTGCTGCTGGTGTTGATGGTGGTGGTGTTGATGGTGGTGGTGGTGGTGCGGACGCTGTCGTTGGCGCTGCTCCAGCGGCTTCTGCTGCTCGCGCTCCCGTTTGCTGTGGCGCCGCATCAGCTGCCACATGGTGCGCAGAAACTCATAGTAATGATGCTTCACGAAGCGCATGTCCATGGCGTCGGCCTCGCCAATGGCCGCCGCTGCAGCGGCCGCTGCTGCCGTTTCGGTGGTTGTCTCCGCCGCAGCCGCAGCCGCCGCCGCAGCCAGCGCCCAGGCACCGGTGCGAGTTTTGCTGCGCAGCTTCAGCCGCTTGTTCATGTCGTGGCGCGAGACGTGCTTCTGGCGTCGCTGCTTGGCGGCAGCGGCGCCGGCACGGCCCGGAGCCAGCGGCGGATAGGTGCGATTCACGGCTGTCTCCAGCTCGCAGAGCATGCTGCGCGAGCTGAGCAACAGCTTCTTCAGCTCCTTGGCCACGTTCGACTCCCGCTTCAGGTACTGCCGGTCCCAGTTGATCTGGACGCGGCGCAGATAGGCGAAGCTAGCCACATAGGTTTGCATGTTGCGGTACCAGCGCTTGAGGGCGATCTGCAAAAAGGAGTAACAGAGAGGGGGAGCAAGAGAGAGAGAGAGAGAGAGAGAGAGAGCGAGACATTAGTGAGCTACTTAATAAAAGAGAGATGCATAGAGATAGATATAGAAGGAGAGAGAGAGAGGTAGATATACATACCGTTGAGTTTGGCTTCAGCTTGGGCAGAAATTTGTAATTGTATTTGTGCAGCGACCACATGTGCATGTCTCTGATGTCGATGCCACTGTGATCCTCGGTGCTGTTCAGCTCATGGTACTCCGTGCCGGCGGCGCGCTTCAATTGATTGAAGATCTAAGGAGAGAGAGAGAGAGAGAGAGAGAGAGGGAGGGAGAGCGAGAGAGAGGGGGAGTGGGTGAGTGAGGAGTTGGAGCTGAATCTGGAGCTGCGCTAGTTACCTGCTTGGGCCGCTGGGCGCGTCGGCTCTCTGTGGCCGAGGGTGTGTGGTAGGAGCCGCCGCAGGGATTGATCCACTCAGGAGCCGTCGTATTCTCGTTGTAGTTGCGATAATCGTACCAGCTGCTGTTCCGCTTGCGATGCCGCTTCCTCTGGCTGGAAGCGGGCACAACGGGCGCTGTGGCTAGGGCCATGTGAATGTTGGCGCTGCCGGTGGCTGTGGTGTGGGTCGTGTGGGTGGTGCTGCGGCTATTGTTGCTGCCGCTGTTGTTGCTGCCACTGTTGTTGTTGTTATTGCTGTTGTTGTTGTCGTTGCTGCTACTGCTGGTGGTGGTGGTGGTGGTGGTGCTGTGACTGCTCCTGCTGCTGCTGCCGGTTGTGGTGGTGGTGGTGGTGGCGGTGCTGCTGGTGGTGCTGGCGCTTTCAATGACAGTCAAGCCGCCGCTGGCCGTGGCCATGGCCAGTGTGGCATGCAGATGAACAAAGTGAAGCAGCAGCAGTGGCAACAGCAGATTGGACCACATATCCGCATTGTCCTGCCGCGCAATGCGCCGTTGAAGCCGTTGCCTAATGCGGGGCGTTGTCCTTGTGGTTGCCGTTGGCGATGCCGTCTTGGTGCCTTTAACTTTGGTTGCAGCGCAATGGCAACCAACTATAGATAGATGACGATATATATTATATTATATATATATATGATATTATTGGTTGTTCATAGATATGCATATATGTAGATAGATACATATGTATATGTATATATACATACACACATGCATATATCTAATAATATATATATATATATATATATATGGATAGATAGATAGCTGTTCTTCTTGTTGATTTTCTTTTCTTTTCTTTTCTTTGATTTAATTTTTGTTAATTTTTATTTTTATATTAATTTTTTTTTTTTTTTTTTTGTTTTTTAGTTTTGTTCTTCTTTTTGTTGCGTTATTGATTTGTATGAATAGATATATATATATATATATATTCGAGAATTTGACGATTAGCCGATTTTGTTGGGAACTTTTGATCGTGTGTGTTCAATGGGCCGAAACGGAGGGAAACAGAGCTGAATTGAGGTGCCAAAGTGCAGAAGCGTTTGTAACAGTAAATGCCAGAAAGCAAAAATAATAGTATGTATATATATGTTAATATATACTTATGTGGATGTTCGGCAAAAGCCAAAAAGAACGAGAAAAAGAAAAAAAAAAGTAAACACACACACAATGAATATCAGGTGATTAACATGGCAGGAATTGTTGTCGCCGGGTCAGAATCTATTGGAACAGGACGCTTCAATTTTTCAAAATTTCTTTTCAGTTTTTTTTTTTTTTTCTTTTGCTTTTGTTGTTATTTTATTTAATTTTATTTTTTTTTTTTTTTTTTTTTTTTTTTTTTTTGAGGGGGTGTTGTCTGGGTTGCTTTTCGTTCAACAGTGCGGATGCAACAGCAATGCAACTTGCTTGTCTCTCAAAAATTTTGTTAAAATTTGTAACATTTTTTATTTTTTTATTTCGGGTTTTTTTGGGGGGTTTTTGGGTTTTTTTTTTGTGCGTTCAAAATGTTCCGCTTTTTCGATTTTTTAGATTTTACGAAAAACAACAACTTTGAATTTTTATAGATATAACAGTTAACTCAATTCTCTCAATTTGAACAAGACTATGATGTATGACAGATCAAAGGCTACGGAATGAACTGGAACTTCAACTGAGTTTGAACTATTTCACATTTGCAGCAAACAAAAAATTCAACAAAAAAAAAAAACGAAAAACGACGAGAACGCACAAAGTGAGGAAAAACCGTGTGGCGCATGCGCAGTTGCCCTTCTTGGCGAATCTCATTGAAAAGGAAAATTATACGAAAATCAACTTGAAGTTCAATTCAATCAATAAATACTTTAAATATTTATGAGCATTTCAATTAAATTAATTATAGATGTATTAAAAATAGTAATAAAACAAAACTAATACACACACCGCATTATAGTCCGAAAAAAAAAAACAGGAACACAAAGTTCGCCGGGCTAAATTGTTATTAACAATTTGCAGTTAGATCCAGTTGTTGTTTTTTTTTTTTTTTTTAATGTTTTTGTTGTTGTTTTTTAAATACACGAAATGCACTTGAAGAAAAAAGTTGATAGTTTGGTGAGACTGCAGAACACTTCTCGCGGACACTACTGTTCACGTCCAGGCACAAAACCGAACTGAACCAAAAGTTGCGCTAAATTCGACCAGCTTTCTTTGTTGAGCAGCAGCAGCAGCAGCACAGGCAGCAGCGGCAGCGGCAGAGGCAGCGGCGGCTGCGGCTGCGACCAGACACCAGAGACTCGATAACCGAAACCGAAGCGACCGACGCGACGTCAGTCAGAGACAGAGCCAAAAGACCATGTGAAAAACGAACGGTACGTAAAAGAAAACTGAAGACTGAAGACCCGGGCCAGGCCGGGTCGAGAGTCGGGTCGGGCCTCTGACTCTGCGACTCTCTATGTATGCCTGTGTATGTGTGTGCGTGTGTGCGTGAGCTGCGCTGCCTGCCAGTCCATTTCCATTTGTCTGCCTGCCTGTCAGGCCTGATCGAGTGTTGTCTGGACCTGCCCCGCTCTTCGTTACCAATGACTGTGCCTGTGCACATACCTGATATACATCCTCTACACGCACGCACACACGCACACACTCACACAGGCACACACACACACACAGCTCTTGGACCGTACACCAAGAGAAGGCAGACCAACCAGCTAGTCGAGCATTTTTGAAGCCGGTCCCTGTTCGGTCACTCATCTCTCTCGCTCCCTCCCTCTCTTTCTCTGTGTGCGTGTGTGTGTCGCCATCGCTGTGTCGGTAGGCAACAGGCTCACTTGCAGCTTATCCAATGAGAAGATTTCACTCAAAGCGCACTCATAGAAATCAATCTACCTGACCGTACGCCTGCCCCAAGGCAACAGCTACCTCTCACTCACTCGCTCTCCCTCTCTCTCTCTCTCTCTCTCTCTCTCTCTCTCTCTCTGTCTTACTCCCTGTCATGCTGCTCACTCTCTTGAACTTTCTTTCTCCTTCTAGAAGACATGGCTCTATCTCTTGACGACCTTGGCTTGCCAAGTTAGCCAAGCCCTGACGGGGCCAAAAGCCAATTTACCTGTCTATAAACCACTCGTTGGGTAACAGCTGAAGCCTGGACGCCCCAAAGTATGCTCAGTTTGCTTAGTCTTGCCATTATAATATATATGCCTTAGGGAACTTCCTTTTCTTCTAGTAAACTCATCAAATTGGGAGGTCCAGTGGTATTAAAGTAAATAAAAATAAAAAAAACAATTTCAATTGAAGATCTGCAAAAAAAATTAGAATTTCAATTGAAATCAGAATTTCAATCAATATACATATACACATAACCTTGCATGCCTGATCCTTGGGTTAGTTAATCTTTGTACGGTTCCACTTATCCGTAATTAACGATCATAGCAAATTTTTGGTATTGAAGATCTGCAAAAAAAATCTGCAGTTCCAATTATGAAATACTATGCATAAGTCGTTGATCCTTCATTAGGTTCATTTTTGGCCGAAAGGAAACTAAATTGAATATTATTTAAGAACGAAAATGATATAAAAATGAAAAAATATATATTTTTCATATATTGATTAAGAGATTTATATATATACATATGAGTACATATATAGGTATATGTATTTTTTTATAGCATCGTTTTATATTGTTTTTAAGTATTTTATAATGTTATATTAAATTTATTATTCAATTATTATATTATTATTATTATTCATTTTCTATAAAAATAAATAATTTATCTAATATGCCAACATTATAAAATACTGGAAAACTATTTTTAATTATCATATTTACAAAGTACATACAGATACATATGTATTATTATACAAACCAATTATTTGTGGTGAAAATTTTAAATCTAATTTAAAATCTATTAAAAATTTGGTTTTACTAATGAGCTTATACACTTTAAAAATCTGTACATTATTTTGGAATGAATATTCAAATATTTAAAACTCTTTTGGAAATAATATTTTAAAATTAATTTGTAAAATTCTATAGAATTTTGTATTTGTATAGGTATAGAAATTTTGCATAATGTTTATACAAATATTTCAAAATATTTTTAATTTTATAAATAATTCTTTAAATTATGAATTTGCATTAAACTATTTTATAATGAATATGAATATTAATACCTTTTTTAATTTTATTTGAAAATATTTTTAATTTTAAAAGAATGTATATATATACATACTTTAAAATATTTAAATCTATTTTACAGTTAATATACAAATATTTAAAATGGATACAATTCTTTTAAACATAATGTACAATTTTTAAAAAAAAAAAAAACCTTATAATTAATATAGAAATATTTTAATATATTTTAAATTATGCTGGAATTAATTCGTTTAATTAGAATTAGAATTAGAATTAGATATATATACAGATAGTTTATGCAGATAATCTTTATTCTTTTTCTACCCATCTACATATTTTTACCCCCTATATCCTTATACTATAAATTCTATCTATCTATCGATCGGTGCTTTATACTATCTATCTATCAATCTAGATCTTATAAACCATCTATAGATTTATCTACTCGTCTTCATATATCACTATTATACACATATGCTTTATGTTTATATCTCAATACATCTCTACTATATACTATACCATTTGAACAGCAAATCCAATAAGTTCACTCAGTTTGCTTGTAAGAGTCTAGCACTTTGCAGAGTACCGTTAAGGGTTAAGATTGAAGACACGTGTTTGGTAGCAATAGAGGCGAGATTCGTTTGCTTGAAATCGCGACACCGTCTCGCGGCGTTGTACTCAACTCACCTTGGCCTCATTCTCACGAATCAACTGTTTTTGGCGCACTGATGACATCGAGACATCGATTTGCATATTTATATAGACTATGGACGGATCTGAGCAGCTGACCAGTTGGTCCCAGGCTCAGCTGCAGTTGGCGGCAGGTCAATCGCTCAATCGGTCGCATCGATTGGGTAAATGATGTTTGTTGTTACCTAAAGCGACTGCCCCATGCTCGGCCTTTATAAGGGACGGGCGTTACCTGGCCTCGATTGCTGGGCGGTCGCCTAATCAAAACTGACCTGACTCAAGATATGAGGTATGAGCCATACTCCATCTCTATTCCATCCAGGCCAGCTCTCACACACAGTTGTTTGTGTTTGTTTGCCTGTCTGCGAAGTGGGACAATTGACGAGCTAATTAAATTTAGTTGCAGCATTGTATTGTTTCTTTGACTTTGTTACAAAATTATGGCCACATTGTTTGGCCGAACAGCTGTACGGGCCGCCGGCAGTCGGCAGTCGGCGTAGAGAGTCCTGCGTCTAACCGTAAGTGCAATTGTTGACTGGGCCGCGCAGCAGCAGCAGCAGCAGGAAGCAGCCGTGTCTCGCAGCGGGGTCACTCGCCTTGATTTTCGCCGCGCGCCACACCGAACGACGGCACGGCCCAGGACTCAACTCGACTCGACTCGACTCGACACGCACACATCCACGCACAGGCAGCATCCTTTGTATGCCATCCCATGGGATGTGCATCCACATACACCCCACACACACACACACACACACACACCCACACACACACACACGCATACATATATCTCTATCTAGCTGTCTATATCTAGCGCTTGTATCTTGTAGCTGTATCTGACCAATTCGCACCAAACAACTTCATCTACATGGACAACAAACACGATTATTGCATTGATGAGCTCCTGCTGCTGCTGTCTGCATACACAGAGTGCGCAGGCGCGGCAGGACGCCTCGTCGAAAGGATCCGACCAACGGCTGCTGCCACCGGCACATAGTCCGTGTCCCATGCCCATGCCCATTGCTATTCCCACTCCCATTCGCATTCTCTTTTGCTGTGCTGACCTCGCTCACACTGTGTTTTAGTTGCGATTCGTTCTGGACAACAAAATATTTTGCTACAAAATTGAGTTGTTCTGTGCGGTCCCCGGATCCGCTGTCATGCTGTAATTTTTTTTACCGGCCGTATCAAATCGAAAGGATACGCTTAAATTGCCGCAGACAACGCCAAAGGCGGCCGAACACCTTCGCCGACCTCGCACACACACACACACTCACTGAATGGCTAGCCGAGCAGTCAAATTGAACTAAATTGATCGACTTGCAGATACCCTGTAAATGTGAACTAGCTAAATGTTTGCTTTTTAAGCATGGGCAACGTAGCTATGTATGATATATGTATATAAATACATATTGATCGATTTTTATATACCATACAAGTGTGTCTAAATCTAGTATATGTATTAAATATATTAGTATTTTTTAAATTTATTAATTATGTTTGGATATAGTTTCTTATATATATTAATATATTATATTTATTTTTAAAATATTTATTTATTATTCCTTTTCATATAAATACTTTAAAAAAATACATATATTTCATTACATAAAATAATAACTAATATATTTTATTATATAAAATATTTTGATTTTTTTTTTTTTTTCATAAGTAAATAATAAATAAATAAAAATAAATAAATAATAAAAATATAAATATTTTAATATATTAAATAATTAACATTTCTTGCATATTATATTAAACATATTTATTATATTTTTAGCCTAGTAAAATATTTGTAGGTAATCGAATCGATTATATTATTATTTTCATATATGAAAAGTATTTTTAGCACATTTTTAAATTTATTTTATATGCTTAAATAATTTCTAGGTAATTAACAAACAAAACAAAAAACTACATAACCTATATATATTTCTTATACCAATTTTATTTTTATTCACTTATATAAATTTAAATAATTGCACGAAACCATTTCAGCTAAACCTGTAAAAGTGCTCAACATTTTGTTATCTTACCTGTTGCTATTGTCACGCATATATACCCACTTGCCTGCTTGCGGCTAGGGTATAATCATTACACGCTGCTTAGCTCCTGTCCCACACAGAGACCTGGCCAAATCGGCAACCGTAACCAAAACCGAACCCGAATGCAGCCCCTGAGCCCGTGTTCTCTCTCTCTCTCTCTCTCTCTCTCTCCCTGTATGCCTAACTGTTGCTCGTTCACACTCGCTCTCGCTCGAGCCTGTTGTTGTTTTGTGGGTGTGCAACTTGTGTGCCGAGGTGTGAGTTTTTAGAGGCTAGTGCTGTTTTGATTATGCGTAAAATCGTTTCACTTTATCATGATTTTTACTGCCAATTCTCACATTGAGGCCATGTCTCAGGTGTCCTACTGTACAGGCGGCACTGGATTGCAACGGTTGGTTAGCTAATTCGTTTGTTTGCCTACTCTGCCCGTTTGTTTAGCCAAATTAGCGTTGCAATTGGCATTGGCTTTGCCCACATTACAAATGATTACAAATACTTGAATGAGCCTCGAATTGCAGCATCATTGAAGAGCCGATCAATCGGTCTGCAAAACTTCGAGCTGTTTTCGATTTGCCACGCCCCTAATTAGGTATTAGTGCTGAGCAAATCAATATAGGCTGTCAACAGCAGTTAAGGCGTTAAATTAGATGTTTCAAGCTCTAATACTGAAGCAGATACAGTTTTATCCGATTTGTCACGCCCCCACGTCGACACAACACACGGACAGATGGGCGGACAGTAAGATGGACATTGCACAAAACCAACTCACTTCATTTTCGTGAATAAGTATAAATAGTATTGTAATAATTTAATTAATTACTTATACAAAAAATAAATACTTAATTTATATATAATATATAATATATTATATTGTATTATATTATATTAATTTAAATACATATATTTTGTAAAATATTTAAATGAATATAAATTATAAATAATAAAAATAATAATGAATTTTAAATTAAATATATATAAACCATTTTTTTTCTTTTTGGTTTCACATTTGTGATTAATATATGTATATAGGCATATATTATTTATATACATACATATGTATATATTTCTCCAAAATTTCCATGCACATTAATCGAATCAGGTAATTAACACAAATTAAAGTTTTATATTACTACAGATTATATGCACATAAATATATGTACATATATACATACACACAATAAATATATATTTGCAGCTGTTTGGGTAATTCCAGCAAATTCGAAAAATCAAACTGGGAATTTTAGTGGTAGAGCGCTGAAGTTGGCTGCAGAGCGATGCGGTATAACAGCGAATAAAGTGGAAAATCCATTACACTCGGATAAGCGATAAAAATATATAAGCTAATGCTAAAATTGGCCCCAGTAAAATTCCCAGATTAATTCTAATTATTAAACTTGACTCAGATCCCACGCAAACTGCGATTGCATTTGGGGCCAGAAGCTAGCTACGTGTCTGTCTGTCTGCGTGTGTGTGTATGTGTGTGTGTGAGGAAGGCAGAGAGAACGCCAGAGAGAGAGAGCGAAAGGGCACTGCGCGCGTGTGTGTGTGAGCGTGCATAGCTGTATTAGTGCCACTCGCAGCGCTGATTGGTGCGCCTGTTGCGCTCAATTGCGATGCGAACGGCAGCTAACGGACCAATGGCAGAGCAGACAACGCGCTCAGACAGCCGCTCTTTGTGAGCACTGAGAGAGCGACCATGATTAGTGTGTGAGTGTGAGTGAGTGGAAGAGCGCAAAGAACCTGCTTGGGTTTCGCTCACGCTTTGTGCTCGCTCACCTGTTGCTTCGTTGCTGTCGTTGCTATCGCTGCTGCTGCAGCAGCGGCTAGCGTCGCTGTCGCTGTCGCTGCTAATGCGGGTGTCGCGACTCGTCGAATTCATTCATAAAACGCTGCTCTGCCAGCATTAGCGTCGCTGCCGCCGTTGCTGACTCAATGGGCACGCGCTTGGGTAAACAGTTAGCTCTAATTAGCTCTCCGACTTGCCAGTGTGTGGGCAGTGCGCGAGGGGGTTGGGCAACGATGACGTCGATGCTGACGCTGTTGCTGTTGCTGTCGCTGTCGCTGTCGTTATCGCTGAAGTGTGTGGCATGTTGGCAATGCCACGCGCAGCGTCCAACCGCACATCGATCCGATTACCGATTAACGCGATACAGGATGCTCACAGTCCAGGCTCAGGCTCAGGCTCAGGCCAGTGCGAAGCCAGCGAAGTGTGACCAGCACACAACGGTAAATCAATGACAGTCGGCGCCAATGGCGCCGGCGCTAACACAACTTCATATACATATGTACATTTGTATGCATCTGTGTATGTGTCTGTGTGAGCACTTTTGGGGCGTTCGCACCTCACTTTACACTCTCGTACCCAACTACGAGTGTTAGCTTTTTAATGGATCACTGACTCACCTGCCAGCACAATTTTGGGGTTTTCACACGGAATACGCAAACGCACATAAATAACTCTGGTTCTATAAATATATATATATATTCGTTTCTGTGTATGTGTGTGTGTGTGAGTGTGTGTGTGTGTGGCTGTATCTATCAGTGGAACGTGCTTGGGATCTATTACACATTGCTCGCGTTTTGTGGGTGGGTCAAGGCAACAATTGTTGGATTGCCGCAAAAATCGAAATGTCGGCAAGCAAATGGCAATGCCAGCATGATTGACTAGCAGATGCCCTGTAAACTGAACAGAGTCACATATATTCATTTATATGTATATACATACAAACATCTATACATATGTATATGTATACAGCCAACGATACACGCACACACAGATTTACACATGAGACACATCAAAAATTTAGTGGAAAATTGTATTTTATTTTTTCTACTTTATTCACACACTCCTATTTGATATTTTTAATAATAAATTCTCACTGAATGGAATTGCAAATATTTCTAATATGAAAGAAAAAGCAGAGTCTGCATTATTTATTTGCAGTTTCTAGAGCTTATGATTTCATATAACTAACGAGTGTTCATCGATACTAAGCAATTAGAATGAGTTATCAAATAAAAAAAAAAAAACCAAGTATACAAATGTATATAAGTATATATACAGCTACGCCGTCCAAACTAATAGTATATATGTATATCAGCATATATACACCCATAGTCATTGTCGAGCTTGAATTTCATATATTTTCAAAAAAAAAAAAAAAAAACAAAAAATTGCGCACTCCGCACACCCGTTGCTCTGGCTCCTTCGTAAGTAGTCGCACAGTTAACCAACAACAAGTACAACAATTGAGCTACGGCCAAATACCATAAACGGAAATGCCATGCGAATATCGTACGATGGAGGGAAAGTCGGCAATTTTTGAGCTGCTACTAATCAAATTCAGTTATGTATATATATATGTATATACATATGTATGTCTATTCATATAAATCTATATAATGCACATTTATAATACAAAAATATTATAATATAATAAAAATATATATTATATAATCTTCTTCATGTTTCACTGATAGATCTGTGGATATGGATAAACTTTTTAGAATATATATACTTTATCTGGCTATATCTAAGATTTCACTCAATGTGCAATTGATTTGTTTTTAGCCCACTTTCAATTCATTTCATTATATATATATACACATATAATAAATGAATCTAGTTTTATATAATATATAGCTATAACATATATGATGCTACGACATACAAGATATACATGCAATATATTTATGATTTTTGTGATATTATATAATTTCCTTCAATATATTCAATACTCGAATTTCCTACACCGTCCTTTTCCCATATTCACCCAGAAATTTCTGCAGTTTTCATTTCTGTTCATTCGATTTGCAAATAGTATTTATTAGTTCATAATACTTATGGGACTTACAACTCATAAAGGGGGAAGAAGTATAATAAATGAAAGATATGAATATATATAAATAGAAATATAAATAATATGAATAGTAATTAAAAAAAAAATGGGCGAATTTTTGACTTGCAAACTATATTAAATAATAATAAATAAGGGCATGTTAAATATATTAGCTACTACACGCTATTAGTAAACATAGATGGCATTCAAGATCAAATATAATATATAACATATAACATATAATATATATATATACTATGTATACATATGTGCTACGTATGTGCCTGATTTGTGGCTTATAGCAATTGCATTATAGATCGCTGATTCGATGTTTAGTTTAAGTTAGTTTTCATTTCTTTTTCTTCCTTCCTCTTCCTTTTTTTTTTTTTTTTTGGCATTATCTTGTACAGTTGCTTGTGTGAGTGGGGGGGGGGCACCTGTTGGCTGGTGGCATGTGGCACGTAGCTATGCTCACTCCGCCGCCTCCATCGCCTCCACCGCCTCCACCGCCTCCTGCTGGCTCAGCATTAAGCTATACTTTATCTCCAGCACATGGAGCAGCTTGACAAACTCATTGACAATGGCATACGCGCGACATGGATGGTTATGGAAGGGATCGGGAATGTGGCCTTCGCCTTCGGCCGTGCAGCTGAGTAGGGCCTCGACGTTGGCAATGTTGTGCTCGACCTTCTCCACAATGAACACAAAGTAGTTGTTGCGCAGTTCGTCTTTCAGGGCTTTGGTCTCATTGGCCAGAACCCGGCGTATTTTGACTAGCGAATGGTATATGGCCAGCACATCATCCTCCAATGACTTGCCCTCTTGCCTCTGGCCGGCGTACTGGCTGTTATTCACCTCATCCTT
Source organism: Drosophila mojavensis (assembly GCF_018153725.1). NCBI lineage: Eukaryota > Metazoa > Arthropoda > Insecta > Diptera > Drosophilidae > Drosophila > Drosophila mojavensis. The sequence goes on from NW_025318667.1 coordinate 16,085,718, forward strand.
GAGCGGATAGTCCAGGTGCAAGCTGTGCAAGCGATAGCGTTGCGCCAGCTCCTCCTCGGTCGCATTGAACTAAAATCGAGAGCAGAGCAAACGAATTGGTTGGCGATTAGCAACTAGCAACCTAATCCCACATGGTGTCCATCAAATGCACCAGCTACTCACACAGGCAGTCAAGAGATCAATGGTAGAGGCCCGCGTGCCAATGGCCACATCGCGCGCATGCCTCAAATTGATCGCATTGTAGTTGGCCATGTTCATTGTGCAGTTGAGCTTCTTCTTATACTTCAGAGAGTGCTCGTCGGGCTTATGCTCCTGCCCCGCTGATCGCAGGTGCACGTGGTGGCGGTGCGGTAGTATCAGGTGGCGGCCAAGCGCGCGACGCGGCAGTGCACTGCTATAGCTGGCACACAGTATCAGTAGCAAGAGGACTCCAAAATAGCTGCCACAAGCTGCAATGAAACAGAAAGAAAACATTTTAGAGTTGGCTTCAAATAGAGCTCAAATATTTGGTATTATCTAATTTAATATAAATCACTATTTAAATCTTAAGCTTACAGTTTAAAGACTTAAGGAACACGCTTTGCATATAAATATATTTTATATTAAATTAAACATTTTTTTATATTTGATTTTCATATTAAAAAAAAAAAAGATTTGAAAAGAAAAAGAAAAAATCGGTGTCAAGCTTGAAGCTTTAGTATTAGCCATTATTTACGGCGTCTGTGACGTATGCACAGTCAGCATGTATACATATACATTTGCACTCACTGTCATATCACAAGCAAACACACAGGCACACGCACGGTCGCACAAGCACACACAAACACACACATACAGCGAATTGAATATCAGTCAGATTAGACGTTGACGGTGAATCATTGAGAGATGCAGCCGCAACAATTGGTGCAACAGTTCCGTGGAGGACAGAAGGACAACAGACGGGGAGTCGTGGTACGCGAACTTACAGAGGAGACTGTAGGACTGTTGAGCGCAAAGTCGTGGGCAGACAAATGCAGTTGCTGTCGCTGCTGCTGCTGTTGTTGTTGTTGTTGTTGTTGTTATTGTTGTATCCTGTAAGCGTTCGCTTTGGGACTCTGGGCGAGAGGGCTGCAGCGAGCTCTGCTCAGTTTTGGCCAACATTTGATTATTACGGCGCGTCACAAAGCCGCCGCACTTGCTTAACATTGTTGTGGACATTTGCATTGTTGTCGTTGTTGTTGCTTTGGGCACGAGCACTGAAATTCGCGTAAGGCCTTGGACAAAAAAAAAATAAAGAAAAACAAGCAAGCTGCAGCAGCGGCACTGTGTGACGATTGGCGAGGCGTTAAAGCGTTTTCTGTTACAATTGCCGTTAAGTCGAACGGTCCCAGCACAAGTTAACTCGTCAAGATCTCTTACTTATTTAATTTTTCCTACGGCGCGCAGCATATAAATAACGTGCAAAAGCCCGACCGTGCGGCGCGACGCAAAGCTCAACCACACGAGCAGCAAGCATCTTGGGCAACAACAGCAACAATAGGGCCCCCTCGGATGGAGCGGCACGACTGCGACAAGTGATGACGACAATTTTTCGAACTTTAATTATCAGCCAATCATATGTAAGCAAAGCGACCACACTTGCACACACACAGACACACACACACACACATACACATAACAGGGAGAGAAGCATACTAACGAGCGCAGACATGCGACCAACTTAAATCACGACGAAGTCTGCCGAAAGGCCGTTGCTCGTGTGTGGGCACACACACACACATACACAGTCACCCACAGCGAGACATACATAGGCGCAGTGCGCCAAGCAGAGCGGGCAGAGCGAGAGGGAGTGAGCATCTGTCTGTGGGAGTTGTGCAGCTGTGTGTGAGTGTGCGAAAGCGAGTGCGAATGCTAATGCTAATGCGAATGCGAATGCGAATGCGAATGTGAATGTAAATGTGAGTAAGAAAGCGCGCGGCGTCGGCGCAGACTAAACGTCGCGCTATACGATTGTGGCTAGTCAGTCGGCCACGCGTGCTTTGAAAAACAGCGATTCACACACAAACACACACACACATACAGCGCCATACACTCTAGGCGGGCAGATGACGATTGAATGAGAGAGCGACAATAAACATGTGTATTTGACACATCGTCTGAGCTGCCTGCTTAACTTTAGCTTCGTTGACCATCTCCTCTCAGCCCTCTGCACTCTGCCCTCCGCCCACCCCGCATCACACTCAGCTCTGCTGGATCTATTTATGGCACGCGACAGCAATGCTTGAGCGTGTAAAGTTCAATCTGAGGCAACCGTTGTCGACGTAGTCGCTAGAAGCGTGACTCAACAGCCGCAGAGGCGCAATATTGTTGTTGTTGATGTTGTTGGCGTTCTTCTTCTACTGTTGCTTCTTCTTCATGTTGTTTAGTTTATTCCTTTTGCTTTGAGAGCGATTTAATTTATGCACGCAATTCATGCCCAAAAACGGAAGTAACAATACTTTTGCTGTCTCCTTCTGCTAAATGTTGTTGCATGTTGTTGTTGCTTGTTGTTGTTGCTGGTTGTTGTTGCTTGTTGTTGTTACTTGTTGCTTTGTGGCAGCCACTTCGCTGCACTTCCGCACTTCCGCACTTCCGATTAATACTTTGTCTAACTTTTGTTGCCATGTCTCTGTGTTGGCCCTCTCAACACTCGCACTCACACTCTCCCTCTCGCTCTCGTCCCTCGCTTTCTTCTGTTTCACAGTAAAACAGTAATCTACTCTCAACTCCTTACTAAAAACTGATTTATATGATCTAGTATTTATATTATATATGGTACTTTGTATATAGATTCATATTGAACAGTTATAAAGATTAATTGAACAGTATTTCACACACACACAAGCACTGATATTGGCATATACGTACACAGGGATATGTACGCTATTCGAATTGCACAGATTTTCATTTTGGACTTAAGCATTTAATGAATGTTTGGCAGTTTTTGATTATGAATACACTCGTTGTTAGCATTGCACGTTTTGCAATTAGCTGCAAGCCGCTGCTGCCGCTGCTGCTGCTGCTGCTGCTGCTGCTATGGCATTTCCGATCCGCCTTACGGTGCGTGCGCACTGAACACCAAACAAGAATTGGCAAATTAGCAAACGTAAATAATGAGCCATGCACAGTGGGCATAATAAACAATGTGAGAAGACGAAGAACATGAGGAAGAAGAAGACAATAAATCAATGAAAACAGAAAAGCAGAGAATGAGAATCAGAGTCTCAGAGAGTGTGTGAGTGGGAGAGAGAGAGAGGAGCAAGCAGCTTTAGACTAGCATTAGAGTTCTCTGGCGATCTGACTCAAGTCAATTTCACTTAAATCGACTCTTCTATGAAATGCAACTTCATATTACTCATACGCACCGACGGAGTGTCAACTATTGCTCTAGCGACAGCACTAGCGAGATATATGCAAGCACATACATTTGCATTTGAACTGCAGCTGGCATCAAATCGCACAACTTGCAAAACAGTATCATTTGTGCCGTGCGCATGTCATAAATATATATGTATGTGTGTATATCTTATCTCATACATATATACATATATAAATATAAATATAAATATAAATATAAATATAAATATAAATATAAATATAAATATAAATATAAATATAAATATAAATATAAATATAAATATAAATATAAATATAAATATAAATATAAATATAAATATAAATATAAATATAAATATAAATATAAATATAAATATAAATATAAATATAAATATAAATATAAATATAAATATAAATATAAATATAAATATAAATATAAATATAAATATAAATATAAATATAAATATAAATATAAATATAAATATAAATATAAATATAAATATAAATATAAATATAAATATAAATATAAATATAAATATAAATATAAATATAAATATAAATATAAATATAAATATAAATATAAATATAAATATAAATATAAATATAAATATAAATATAAATATAAATATAAATATAAATATAAATATAAATATAAATATAAATATAAATATAAATATAAATATAAATATAAATATAAATATAAATATAAATATAAATATAAATATAAATATAAATATAAATATAAATATAAATATAAATATAAATATAAATATAAATATAAATATAAATATAAATATAAATATAAATATAAATATAAATATAAATATAAATATAAATATAAATATAAATATAAATATAAATATAAATATAAATATAAATATAAATATAAATATAAATATAAATATAAATATAAATATAAATATAAATATAAATATAAATATAAATATAAATATAAATATAAATATAAATATATAAATATAAATATAAAAATAAATATAAATATAAATATAAATATAAATATAAATATAAATATAAATATAAATATAAATATAAATATAAATATAAATATAAATATAAATATAAATATAAATATAAATATAAATATAAATATAAATATAAATATAAATATAAATATAAATATAAATATAAATATAAATATAAATATAAATATAAATATAAATATAAATATAAATATAAATATAAATATAAATATAAATATAAATATAAATATAAATATAAATATAAATATAAATATAAATATAAATATAAATATAAATATAAATATAAATATAAATATAAATATAAATATAAATATAAATATAAATATAAATATAAATATAAATATAAATATAAATATAAATATAAATATAAATATAAATATAAATATAAATATAAATATAAATATAAATATAAATATAAATATAAATATAAATATAAATATAAATATAAATATAAATATAAATATAAATATAAATATAAATATAAATATAAATATAAATATAAATATAAATATAAATATAAATATAAATATAAATATAAATATAAATATAAATATAAATATAAATATAAATATAAATATAAATATAAATATAAATATAAATATAAATATAAATATAAATATAAATATAAATATAAATATAAATATAAATATAAATATAAATATAAATATAAATATAAATATAAATATAAATATAAATATAAATATAAATATTAATATAAATATATGTATGTACATATAGCTGTATATGAAATAATTTGTTCGCTTTATAATTGCAGTGTTGCTCAGCTAAGTTATATATAGATATTATTCAAAGAAAACTTTAAATATTATCTTGGCTATGATTACCCTATCATTTTCCCGAATCAATTTTCAATCTGGAGTAATGGATGTGGTATTCCAAATCACAAATATTCACGATTGGCGTATTTGATAGAGACAGCTTTGTCATTATGGAATCTCTAGTTTCTATAATCCCCAAGCAATGTTCCACTAATGAAATCAAAGCATCGATATTTATCGATAATTGGCAAATCTTAAGCAATCCAGAGATTTTAAATTGCTGCAGCTGTCTGTTATATAATAAATATAATATATATTAACAAAATTGGAATTTACGCAATATAGTTATGAATTTATATTATATAAATCATTTTTGATTAATATGTGAATAAGGTCAACAGAAGTGGGCATACATCATAAAGCTTTACTTTATATAACATATATGATAAATAAATAGAATATGAAGAATTGCGTAAATTTTGACAAAAACCGAAATTGTATAAAATGCATATAAGTATACATAAAAACTTTGGAGACTCTAGCTTTAAAGATGTAGGAGATAAAATTTTATAATTCATTTTCGATAAGGTTAATTATCGATCAAAAGAACGGGTTGAGTTATCGATTTTTAGCGATAAACTTGATATTCGCGCTGACGTCTCTAACTCTTATATCTTCTGAAATCGACGCGTTCATACATACGGACAGACAGACGGACAGGGCCAAATCGACTCAGCTCGTCGCCCTGAGTCTATTACATTCTGCCTGTTACATACATTTCAACAAAACCAATATACCCAGATTTCCCATTTTCAATGGGTTCAGGGTATACAAATCTACAGCAAGTCTCATATGTCTCTGCCTCCAATAGGGACAGACAGAAAGACGCAAGCCCCATATGCCCATGCAAATATTCACTAAGTAAGTGCATTAGAATATAGGAAGCGGATAGTCGATGCTAATGTACCGTGTTGGCTTGTTATTCAAATTCTTGGTATGAATTTACCGACCTCTGTCATTAAGCCAAGAATTATCTAAGCATTCATTGACTGGCCGGGGATCGAATGAGCTGGACTCATTTACTCAATTGCCCCGCCAACTATCGGCAGTCTTATATCGGACTGATACCATATAATCTTCCATAGTCGAAACTATGGATTCATTGATTTGTTTGTCGAGTTCGGTTGACTCAAAATGTGAATGGAAAATACAAAATTTCGGGTGTTTTCTTCAGAACTTTCTTCTTTTTATTTTGCGGATATGACGTGCTCGTCTATTATGCTACTTAACTGTATTTGCCGATACCCATACACCTGCGGTCCCGCTCACCTAGCCAATGGCATCCATGAGAGTGCAGAATATGTGGATGCTAATTTTCGCACTTTTGTAGTGAATACACGGCGTATTCATCAGTCTGTCTCGCTCTATAGTTTTATCCCATATGGATAATATATTTAGATGTACAATGAATCCATCAAGAGATCGACAGATGACGCCCCAAGCTTATTAGGCCTGTTGATTTTCTATGCAAACAATATTTGCAGCCACATCCGCAACCGCATCCGCATCCGCATCCGTATCCGCAGAGCTACGCTGCGCTGCGCAGCACTGTGAATCGAATGGAATGAATAGTAGGGGCAGTGCACACTCATAGCTGAATTAAACTGCACTGAAAATGGTGATATCTATTGGCGTTCTCATAAGTCTGAATGAATTATGAATTGTATAAATCATCTTGATTACTCATAATTGTCGCAACTATGGCTTGGAACTGCATCTTATGAACTTGTTTATTGAGCACTTGCACTTGCACTTGCGACAGATGATCCCAAGATAATGCAATTTTCGGTTCCAGCTCGGGCGCAACAACAGGCCAAACATTTACACAGTGACTGAGGCATTCCAATATCAGAGTATCGTATATATAAATCGATATATGTATGTATGCGCATATAGATATATCGATCTTTCCCTTATCAGTTATTCTGCTGGTTTATCAAGACATTATTGGTAGAGCGCACTTCAGCTGATCGATTGACCAGCAATGTTTAAAAAGATTATGCCAAGAGTGGAAATCATTTGGCTCTTTGTGTGAAGCACTTTCTATATAGACAGCATGTACTCTATTTGCCTTGCAACGTAGCTGTCGCACTCAGCCGGATTACATTCATACATATATTTTCCGCTTTGGCCAAAGCCTTGCCTTATAGACCCTGTACAGAGGCAATGGGTTCTACTTTGAGCAGACGATATATATTGTCGCTTTTCACTTTCAAATTAAGAGCCACAAGCACAGTTTCAGTATTACCTAGGTGAACTTTAAGGAACGATAAGAATCCATAGTTATGAAAAGCCAACTCTAAATAGTTCAAATATATATATATATATATAAATATAACATATGGTTTAGTCTAATATATATGTAGTACATGTATTTTATGTATATCATTATTTTCTTATATTATTATTTTATATATATAATTAGTAATTATATTATTATTTATTTTATTTAAGTATTTATTTTAATACCCTGAACCCATTGAAAATGGGAAATCAGGGTATAATGGTTTTGTGAAATAGTATTTAACTGGCAGAAGGAATTATCGCAGACCGCACAAAGTATATATATTCTTGATCAGGGCGACGAGCTGTGTCGAGCTGTCCGTCCGTCCGTCTGTCCGTCTGTCCGTCTGTTTGAACGCGTCGATCTCAGAAGATATAAGAGTTAGAGATTTGAAAATGTTTTCCCTAGGTCCGTGTATAGCACGCGCATATCGAGTTTTGTTTTAAGTATCGACAACTATTGCCGTTAATTGTTATCGATTAAAAACGTTATCGAAAACCAGTAATAAATTTATATCTCCTACATCTTTAAAGCTAGAGTCTCCAAAGTTTTTATGTATACTTATATGCATTTTATACAATTTCGGTTTTTGTCAAAATTTACGACCCCCCCTCCCCCACCTCTAATTCACCCCCTCACCCTCACATTTGTAAAAGGCGTATTTCAAATACTAGGGATTTGTGCTTTGGCGCGTGATTTACATGCGTGTGGATGCATGTGTATGCATGTGTGTAAATTTGTAACAATTAAAATATTGGCCATCTTTTTCTTGCATATAACATTCTGATTTTTGCCCCCCTTCATAAAAAATAAATATAATAAAAATAATAATAACTTACTGTACAGTAAGTATACTGCACACAAAAGTAGTGTACACTGTACAGTGGAAGCACTGTACAGTATTTTTTACTAAATACTTAATAAACTGTTCATATACAGGGCTGTACAACTTTTACTAGTACTCATTTAATGCTGTACAGGAAAAAAACTGTGCTCATTTAAAAATGAATGTTTCAATAGCCCTTTTGAATGCATCCATGCAGATGTCTAATGTATATATGTATATAAATTTATTTTTAAGATAACCTTTTTAAGATAGCCTTTAAGATAACTCTCGTATCTCTACATTACATACAGATTTACATACATACAAATATGAAAATAAAAATTAATTAGTTATAATATTCCATATTTTTATTTGAACCAATTAATTGCAAAATTACTGCTATGAATCATTATCTCTAGAAAAAAAAAAAAAAATTCAAATAAAAACGGCGGCAATCGATTGCAGAATTTTGAAGAGAAGAGAATGAATATTGAAAATTTCCTCGTTAGTCATGCCCCAGCCGCATCATATAAAATACATTTAGTCATAGGTTCCCTATACAAGATTATGTTTAGCCCAAGTTGTAAATCTCCAGCTACCTACATATGTGCTTGGGTCTTTTTCTTTGCTTGTTCAATGGCAAAGTTTTTATATTTATTTTTAATTTATTTATTTGCAATCTGTTTTTATAACAATAAGCAAATTGTTTAAAATACTATACTAACTAACCGGATGGTTTAAGCTCCAGTGAGCTTAATCCATATATTTACATATATACATATTTACAGAAGACCTATTTTATTTATAGTCTATTTGGGAGATCCAGAACATGGAATCTTTTTAGGCGTCGTGGACTGTCATTTGAGTTCTCTAGAGGTCCCAGTGCTAAGGCGTTGCCGTGACCATGTAACCTTTTTATACCCTGAACCCATTTTCAATGGGAAATCAGGGTATAATGGTTTTGTTAAAAGTATGTAAC